>NC_068338.1:47583409-47883409 GCF_014633365.1 Diospyros lotus | reverse complement strand
TATGATAGAAATCCAACCTAGTAGACTGAAAATCCTAAGATCTAGGTTCAAAGGGACAACCTAATTGTAAAAATTTTATTAGGTCATCGTGGGGTTTTTATACCTGTAGGAAAAAAGATAGCGATGTTTGTTTTAAGGGAAATTCTATTTGCAGCCATAACTTTTGCTTTTCACAACCACTATAGGTAAAATATTAAATTTTAATATTCTCAGCCACATTTATTACGTTGTCCAACCATTTATATACCAAATATACCATCCAAACAACCATCCCTCAAAAAACACACCCCACACGCATCCAAGCTATTTTTCTTTGCGTCAAACCCTGGTCTTCTCCCTGTTCTCCTTCTTCGCTCATCAAACCTTGTTATTCTTCTTCTTCAGACCACTCTCATAGACCATCACCGACCTCTCGCCGTCGCCCACTTCGCTTGCCTCGCCCACCCTCTTCGTTGGAGTTCCCTGGAATAGCAAAAAATGCCCTTCAGTTAGGGGTTCTCGAACTGTGGGATTCGGGAAACCCTCACCCCCCGAAATCGCAGGGTTAGGGGAAGCCCTCACCCACCGAACAACGAGATTCGAGGGGTATGGGGTTCCCCGAATCTCACTCTTCAGGGGTAAAGGTTCCCCTAACTTACCTAATTTTGCATAGTGAAATCCAAGGAACCCCAAATCTCCCGAATCCCAAGTTTCGGGGTATCTCCCAGGCCCCAAACCCCGGGGTTCGGGGCTTCAAGAAAGGGTATTTTTAATTAATTTTATTTTTTTAATTCATCCATCGTTTATGTAAATTATGTGATTTAATTTATTTGTAATGTATATAAATTATGTGATTTAACTAGTGATCGATGTTATAAATTATGTTATTTTTAAATATAAATTATATAAACGCATGCTATTTGATAATATTAAGAGATTATTTTAATTTTTAAAAATATTAATAATTTTTTACTGTTTTATATTGATCTACTATAGCTGTTGCTATTTGAATAATAAAATAAAGTGGCTGTGGCGATGGTGGGTGAGAAAGTGGGTGCATGCACTTGAGGAGTAATGGTGGGTGGTTGATCATCAACGATTTAAATGAAAGACAAATATGAGTTTTCATCTGATGATATTTTAGGAATATTAAAAGTGGGTTGGGAAGAGTAAAATATGTGGTTGCAAATAGAATTTCCCTCATTTTAATGATTCTTAAACTTAGAAGTTTTGAGTAAAATAAGCGGGTTACTTTGGATTAAGAAATCATTTACGTGACAGAGTAGTGAAGTTGCTTCAAAGAAAAATTGTATAAGACTCAATTATTTAAAAATTATTTTTAAAACCAAGCTAATATTTATGGTCAAAACGAACATAATCATAAGAACTGAACAATGGTAGAAAGATTCCTATATTATATATATTATCATTTATATAGATAACATGACAATTCAATGACATGTCTACTAGATAGTTAGTAAAGTAAATATATTTTTACAAGGAAAAGCTTAAGAGGTAACACCTATCTATCCTTTGCAAGTTTCGACCAATAAATACTATCACAAAGTCAAAATATTTTCTCCATCAATATTCATTCATGTGGAGGATTATCAAAAAAATTGAAATATTTGTATATTCATATGTCCAAATTAATTAATATCATGAATAAAAAATTAATTGAAAAATGGTTTGAAGCATGTGTATTATAATATATAATTTATATTATTATAAAAGTAAAAGAAAGAAAAAAATACAAAAGATATACTATTCGCTGAATTATGAGAGTATATTACTGTGCGAGACAGCTAATTAAAATTAATAATGTAGAGACAGTATATAATTATTATTTAATTAATATAATATAAGATATTATATTATATTATTAAATTATTAAAGAGAAGTAGCTGCCACCTCTTCTATTTCTTCTTTCTTTATCTTTCTTTTTTCTTTTTTTTCTATCATTCTTCTTATTTTTTCTCTATAAATAAACAGTATTTCTTTTAGAAAAGAATGATAAAATTCTCAAAAAAATTATTTTATAAAATTTTTTCTTTTAATTTTAATAGTGTTCAACTAGTATTTCAGTTCGCTGTTAAGTCTTGAAGTTTGTGTTAATTTCTTAGTGAGTAAACCATTATATCTTAAGAAATAGACTCCAATTAGTCTCTAACACTTTTGGTGAGGTGTCAAATCTATTTTAAGAGAATTGTATGTTACACAGGTCGTGATTTTATCATCCATCTATATACTTTATATACTGTTGTGCTTTTAATTTTTTTTCTTTGTGTAGTATTGTATTATTTTAATATTTCTATATTATTGATTTAAATATAATATTATAAATATAATTATTATTTAATTAATAATATAATTATTTTATTGTGATTGACTAACATTTTGTAAGTACACATAACTCTTTGATAATTAAGTTAGAGTGAATGTACAATGAAGGCTAATTGGGCGAGAGGATACGTGTCTTGTGGATTAATTCACTGTATTGCCTTTAATAATGAATTCACTGTATTGAAGTGATAAGGGTTTACATGGCTTCGTGCTTATATAATAGAAGTCTGAATGAAGTGAGGATAATTTTTGTCCGATTTAATAGGTATTTGATAAATTTAATTCGATCAAAAAATTAAAAAAAAATTATGTGGGTATGTTATTAATAAATAATTATGTTAATTTGTTATTATTATATGTTTAGATAATTATATAACCGATCGAACTAGAGTCCTACATTGTCCAATACATGCAAGGTGATTAATTTTGTTTAGAACAGACAAGCATGGTCGCTCTCTTAAGTTGTTGGGATGGATATATATGTAGAATATATAAGATTGTATTATTATTATTATTTAAAAAATGACTTTATTTGGTTGCAAATGTTTTATATTTGTATAGAATCATGCTAAATGTGTATCATTTTTGTATATCTTAGATTACACAAAAAAATATTATAACTAAAATACTCCTTGTCTGCATGCGCCTCACGTACCTCTATGCGCCTCATGAGGGATATTTTTGTCATTGGTATACTTTTATGTAACTCAAGATGTACACAAAGGTGTACTAATAACATTATTTATTTGTATATGGAAATTAATGTTATTCGAATTATTTATGCATAATTATTTTGTTTTTATGTAATATATATATATATTAAATTAATTCTGATTAAAAATTTCAGAGAAAATAGAGTAAGATACTCATGGCGCAGATTTTCCAAACAAGTACAATTGAGGTGACTTACCTTCCATTGCATGTTTCTCTTTCTCTTATTTTTATTTTTATTTTTATATGTAAGAAGTATACAGTTAATTTTGGGTCATGTCCAAAGGGTTGCTGTCCCAATTCCTAATCGGCCAACACGTCCAATCAATGCGTAACAACGTTGAATGATAATTGGGCAGTGCGTGACAATTTTAATTCATATGAACATAAAAGATTTTTTCCCTCTCTCTCTCTCTCTCTTTAAAGAACCTTTTCTGGAATTAATGGATAACATTCCCATGTTATTTTGTCTCCTCATATTAATTAATCAGGAGAACAGTGAGTTAGGATATTTGGAATGATTTTTTTGAGTCGTTTTGATATTAGTGTCTTTAATTATATTAGAGAAAATAAATTATAAATTAAATTTTTAATTTTTATAAAATACAATAATCGAAGTCACAAATTACTGAATTAACACTATAATGAGTGAATATTTATTTATTATGATTGAGAGGTTATATAGGAGGTGAGAGATGCCAAAAAAAATCTTCAAGCCTTTTTCATCATAATATCTTACACAATTATTAGATCAAATGATTATGTTAAACAAGACCTGTTTTATGGATTTGTGTGGAAATGACACGATCCATCACCTGAGTGTCTGAATGCGATTGCCAATTGGATCCATCCAGCCCGACATTAATGGACGTTACATGAAATCGCTCTAACCCCTTGGAACGATGCCACATTCCTTCACTGTTTCGGATTAATTAATTTATATTATTATTATTATGCATGTCTAATAATGCATTATTATGTTTCTGATACATTAGTATTGAATATTTTCTGATTTCGATGACGACGGGTCTAGACTCTAAATCGAATGTGATAAGTTACTAGCTGTTAGTATTCGATTAGCTAGTGTGCAAACAAACAAACATATATTTGTATATTTAAAATTATCTCAACTCTCTTGAGGTGCATTTGATTACAATGGTAGAATTTGAGTGAAAAAAATAAATTTCATGGAATTGAATTATAAGAAAAATGAATTTATGAAAATTGAAAGTTTAACCTGTTTGATTGGTATAATTTTTTATCTAAAAAATGATATTATTTTCCATCTTTTGATGTTTGATTGGTAATATTTTTCATAGAATTTGGTCATTTTTTATGAAATTCAATAGTGAAAATGTATTGAAAAATATTAAATTTTGTACAAGAAAATTAAAATAATAATATTTTTTAAATTAATTAAATTATTTTCTCAAAGAAATAAAACTACAAAATTATTATTTTTATTTTCCAAAGAAATAATTTATATAGAATATTTTTTATTTTTATATATTTATATTTATTAATTATTAAAAATATAAAATATAAATAATTTGTAAACCCTCCCCACCCACCTGCCCTTCTCCTTCATCCCTTAGCCTCACCCACCCCTTATTTTCAATTGCCTAGAAAATTCCATCTCTTCTTTCTCAAGAAATTTGATTTTCGTGATTTGAAGAAAAATGACCTCACGTGACAATTGTAAGGAAAATAATTTTTTTTAAAAAAAAAAATGATTGTCAAACAATGCATAAGTAGAAAATTAGGTGAAAAATTTACTTTTTTTATAAAAAAAAAAATTGACTATCAAAATGCCTTTAGATTTTTTCTTGCTAGCTCATAATTTGAGGTCAATCACTCCGAAAGAGTTTAAAGACATAAGGGCATAGACATCCAAGGAGGACTCTAATAGTCCTCCTCTAATTGTAATTATTGTTGAAGATTTATTTGTAATTTAGGCTAGCTATTATATAATAGGGTTAATGTCAAATAATAATCAATTACTAATTTCATTTGGGTTTTCATGGTTTTTGTGTTTAAAGTTAATCCGTAGGTTATTGATTTTCCTATAGTATTTTTTTTTTTTGTAACACTATTTTTGTTATATGATTAATCAAAGCCTTAATTAGCCGATTAAACATCAATATGTAGTATATGGACATAACTAAAATGAGGATACTGCATTAGATGGGTGACAATGTAAAAATGATAAAATAAGAAATAATGTTGTATGTAATAAAGTTAAAGGCGGTGGTTAGTGAGTATAAGATTAATATATTAAGATATTTGACCTATTTTACTCTCTCTATGACTAGAGTTGATCAAATTATAAAATTATAAGTTTTGAGTGCATTGCAGTACTTATATGGTTGAGAGAGAGAGAGAGAGAGAGAGAGAGAGAATTTATTTATTTGCAAATTCATTATTCATATGGTGCTTTTAAATCTATAGACGACAAGAGTGGGAATTTAAGATCTATTCTTAATTCTTAATGTCATTGTCTTTGTCACTAAACTAAGACTTTATTAACTTTAATTATTATTAATTAAATAAAAAAAATTCCTTGGCCTTGCCTTACTTCTAAATGGTTTTTTTTTTTTTACATATATATATTAACCACTTGTTTGTGTGATGGGATGGGGATAAGAAATATGAGTTATTTATAGATAAAATAAAAAAATACCTATTGATGTTGTTGTAAGTTGTAATTATATATATATATATATATATTTATATTTGGGTTAGAGTCAAGGCGAGGTGTAGCCTACAATCCAAATTGGGTTGAATGCAGAGGCCAAGTTGAGCCCAAGTTCAAAGCTAGATCTAAGTCTAACCCATTGAAAGAGGGCTCAACTCAACTCAATCTGATAAATAATATATTATGTCCAAGTTTAGGTTGAATGCAATGCACTCTGAACTTCAACCTCTCTCTTTTCCATCTTTTTCTTCTTCTTCCACAATTTTTATGGTATCTTTCCACATTATTTATAAATTATAGTAGTTCTAATCTCCATTTTACAAATAAGATTAGTAAATCTAATCATTTCATAGAAATCAATTTTTTTTTCTTTGATAATTTTTTATAATAATAATAATAATAATCTTTAAAGAAAAAAAAGCTGGTGATAATCATGGGCCACGTTTTGGAGTCTCCTTGTTAGAAACAGGTTACAGACTTGGGCTTATGGGCCATGGCCGACCCTTGGTCTCTTGCCGCCTCTTCCTTTCTTTTTTGATTTGCTCCTGCTTGCTTTTTTTTTTTAATATATATATTTATTATTATTTTTTGTTAATAGCAACAAAGAAAAACCCTAACTCGACTAACCTGTTTCTTTGGGCATTTTTATCGCCGGTGTGGCTTGAGATTTCCCAAGGTAGGTCGTGCCTATTGAGCTCATTTTGACTTGTGCGCAACTGTGGTTTTTCTTCCCTGACTTTCTACATTTCTTTAATTCGAGAACAGTCTAGGGCTCTTGACCCTTGGATTTTAACTACTTCCGCGAGGGTGTTGATTTCTTTCCAGTCATTAGTCCACCTTCGTCTTGGGGACAGCTTAGGGCTCTTGACCCTTGAATTGTCGCCACTCCCACGTGAATGTGGGTGTTGAGTTTCTTCCTGTCATTAGTCCATATTTGGCTTATGGACAGCCTAGGGCACTTGACCCTTGAATTTTCGTCACTCCCTTGTTGAGGAGGGCGTTGAGTTTCTTCCGGCCATTAGCCCACATTCGTTTTCGGAACAGCCTAGGGCTCTTGACCCTTGAATTTTAGCCACTCCCATGCGAAAGAAGGTGTTGGGCTAGAATTTTTCCTTGGCCATTAGTCCATCTTCGGCTTGTGGACGGCCTATGGCTCGTGACCCTTGAATTTTAGCCACTCCCTCGCGGAGGAGGGTGTTGGGCTAGAATTTTTCCTTGGCCATTAGCCCATCCTTGGCTTGTGAACGACCTAGGGCTCGTGACCCTTGGATTTTAGCCAACACCTTTGGAGGGTGTTGGGCTAGAATTTTTCTTTGGCCATTAGTCCATCTTCGGCTTGTGGACGGCCTAGGGCTCGTGACCTTTGGATTTTAGCCACTCCCTCGTGGAGGAGGGTGTTGGGCTAGAATTTTTCCTTGGCCATTAGTCCATCTTCGGCTTGTGGACGGCCTAGGGCTCGTGACCTTTGGATTTTAGCCACTCCCTCGCGGAGGAGGGTGTTGGGCTAGAATTTTTCCTTGGCTATTAGTCCATTTTCGGCTTGTGGACGGCCTAGGGCTCGTGACCTTTGGATTTTAGCCACTCCCTCGCGGAGGAGGGTGTTGGGCTATAATTTTTCCTTGGCCATTAGTCCATCTTCGGCTTATGGACGGCCTAGGGCTCGTGACTCTTGGATTTTAGCCACTCCCTCGCGGATGAGGGTATTGGGCTAGAATTTTTCCTTGGCCATTAGTCCATCTTCGGCTTGTGGACGGCCTAGGGCTCGTGATCCTTGGATTTTTCTTTGTCAAAGTGTTGGCCTTTGTGAGATTGCTATTAGATGGAGAGAATCCGAAGTCTTGCCATTAGTCGTAAAATAAAAGAGTACAAAGAGGTTCGAGGAATTCCCTTCCTTATTGAAAAAACTTCCTTAAGTTTTGGACATTTCAGGTATGCTTCAAGGACTTGCTTTCCATGTCTTCTAGTCGATATGCCCCTCGGACTTAAGAATTCTATCACCCAGTACAGTTTTTCCCAATTCGGAGTTAGTTTATTCTCGTCTCGAGGATGACTCACGTCGAACCGTTGCAATACAAGATCTCATGGCATGAAACTCCTAGCGTGGACTCATCGGTTATAGTACATAGTAATGCGTTGATTACACGTGGCTTTTCGGATTTGTGACAGGTCTTAGAGCTCATCCATCCCCAGCGGGTTGTTTTCCTTTTCTCTGGGACGGTGTCCAACTTCGCTCTCGGAAGCGATCCCGAGTAGGAGACCTTCTCCTATTATCCACTTGGACTCAACTCTACCCGAACTCATGCCTTCTTGGCCAACGAAATCTCGGAGGTAACCTCGGTTGGTAAGCTCCTGAATCTCTTCTTTTAACTGGATGCAGTCCTCTGTAACATGACCATGGTCGCGGTGGAAACAACAATACTTCCTTTTGCTTCAAGTGTTGGGTGGAGACCTCAATGGTGGAGGACGCCGCAGATAATCCTTATCCTCTAATGCCAATAAAATCTCTTCTCGACTGACGTAGAGGGGAGTATAACTCACCGAGCTTCCATGGGCACCCCCAAAGCCCGAGCGATCAGGAGCTCGGGAGGTGCAGTAATCCGTCTTCTGTTCCACGATCGGCTTTTTCTTTTCATTTTCTCTTTCTTTCTTGTTAGGTTGTTCAGCTCGCTTCACCTTCATCACCTCTTCCGCATTGATGTACTTATTAGCCCGTGTAAGGGCTTATGTGAAAGTACAAGGTGGAGTCTTGCCCAAGGACTGAGCGAATGGTCCCGCCCTCAAGCCATTCTGGAGAGCCACCATTGCAATCCGCTGATCGAACTCGTCAATGCTCAATGCCTCCTCATTGAATCTAGCCACGAAATTCCTTAGGGATTCACCCTGGTTTTGCTTGATGTTTACCAGAGCCATAGAAGACTTCCGGTGGCGCTTCAAGGGAGCGTAATGGGCTAGGAAGCAGGTTTTTAGCTCTTCCCAACTGTTGATGGAATGATGGGGAATACAGGAGTACCAAGTCCGGGCATGACCTCCCAAAGTAGCTGAAAATGCCCGGCACCACATCGCGTCAGACCCCGATTGCACCAGCATGTGAGAGGAGAAAAGTTCTACGTGATCATAGGGGTCTGTGCTTCCGTCATAGAGCTTGATGGATGGGATACGAAACCTTTCTGGTGGAACCTTCGACATGATGCCCTTGCTCAAGGGTTGGTTAGAGACGAGGTAGGGCAGCTCTTCATTTCCCTTTTTGAGTTCCTGGACTTACCTCTCTAGGAAACGCAGTCGCCTCTCATGCGAAGTCCATCCTTCTCGTGAGGAGGAAGAAGTAGATTCTGCCGCCTTAGAAGGGTGGATTTCCTGGCCCGACTGGAGAGATTGACGAGGCTCCCAAGTAGGAGAAGGCGATTGGTGCTCCGCCCTCTAAGAGGGCACGTGCGGACGATGTTGTTCATTTTGGTGTAAATAAATAGTTAACAACTCTGTTAACTGTTGGACCTGATTCTCCAACCTGGTGAGTCGGTCTTCTGGCATTGGATTGGCCAGAGGTGGTGGATTCTCCCCTTGCGACGGGGCCTCTAGATTAGCCCTAGCCTGGCTTCGAGTCACATCCCTTCGGGGAGCCATGTAGGTAGTTATGGCTAGGAGTGAAATTCGTGTGATACTTGTGGAAAAATCGAGGTCCGAGGTGAGGAATTGAAGTCTGAAGCGCGAGGTAGGGAAAGAAGAGGCTGGCGAGTTTGTACGTCGGGCCCCACGGTGGGCGCCAAATGATGATGGTTTTTGGGATCAACCACCATGTGCCACCTCTGCGAATGGACCTCGGGAATTGAACCTCGGACTTGGCGATGTCGGATCTCGGTGATAGGACTTGCAAGACAATGGAGTGGCGTGGCTAGAGTCCCCTGGGGTGGATTCCGACGCTCAAATCAGTAGAATAAATGCAAGTAATAATAGTTGTAAGAGCTGTAGAGCTTGGTCATACCTGGTGAAGACTCTTGTCTTTTATATGCAGACCCGTTATGGGGTACCCGAAATAAACCAGTGATGAGTGGGGGCACGACTCCCGAGAATCTCGGTCAAGTTGGAACGGGTCTTGCTGCCCGACCCGAATTTTTCGGGCTCTGCTCCGGATTATTGACTTGTAATATCCCGAAAGTTGAGAAATAAATAATGAATATTTGGGAATTTAAGAGGAAGTATTTATTTATGTGGTTTGAGGAAAATAAGGAATTAAAGTTAATTAATTAAATTATTTGGTTGATAATTATTAATTAATGTATTTGTGGTAATTATTGAATAGGTGTGGGGTAAAAGGAAATATTAATTTATTTGGGTATTTGAAGAATTAAGGAAAAAAAATGTTTAATTATGTAATTTTGAGGAAAATAGGGATTAGGGTGTGTGTGTAATTAAAGGAACTTGTGGGTGTTAAAATGTAATTTTCGGAGCTGTCGTGGGATCACCTTAAAGCTAATTTAGTGTGCATATAGGTTGAAGAGTGCAAGCAGCGCGGGTGGGCGTGCGCGCGTATGGCCAGGCAATGGACGCGCGCGCGTATGGCCAGGCAAGGGACGCGGGATCGAGCTGGGCTGGGAGCATGCGCGCGCTGGAGGAATTTTGTTGGATTTTATTAAGCCTCAAGCGCCCAAAACGGTGTCGTTTTGAGGCTGAGGCGGTGGGCTGCCACGCGGCAGCGTCTGGTGATTCTTCTTTTGCCTTTTTAAAGGTCGATTTCAGCAAAGTTTCGTCCCAATTTTGAACCAGCAAACAGAAAGGAAAATTGGAAGGAGAAGAAGCGCGCACAGTGAGCACGAAGAAGGAAATTTTGGGAGAAATTAAGTGTTTAATCAAGATTTAATTGGGTTTTATTTAGCCAGGTACATAGAGAAATATGTGTTAATTAATCTGTACGGTTGGAATTTAATTTTGGGTCCAATTTTATTAACTTTGGAGTTTAATCTAATTTACAGCGTGTATTAATTTGGTGATGTTTAAGCGTAGAAACGCTGTAATCAGCTGAACGAGGCAAGTTCTCCTCTACCGTTGCAATCTATTTTCATTTGGTGAACCCCTTGTCTTCCCTTAATTCGGTTTGGTTTTGCGTATTAATTATATGAATTAGAGATGTTTTGGGCATGATTTAATTTAAAAGAAATATGAGATTTATTGGGATTTTAGTTACGGGTGCCTATGTGGGATTTAGATGGCTAAATTAATTATATTGTACGGTTAGATTTAATTAATGTGAGCCTCGGGTTTTATTAATCGTTATTAAACGTTATTAAACATTTTAATTCGCAGCGGGAATGCAAGAAATAGAGGAAACGGTCGTGTAAAGGCAAGCTCCTAACTCTCTCCTCATGTTCTTTAATTCCCGTGAGAGACTTCGTAGTTTATTGTATTTTATCATCTCCCTTACTTTAATTTGGCACCTAGCCTTATTTGTTGAATTATTATTCATCGAGTTTAATTTAAATTAAATCCAGGACTTTTAGAGTTTTGTTTATTGTGAGCTTACGGGGGTTTGTACCGCCCCCACTCCTTTTGGAAATGATGTTGATCCAGCCTGAGAACTAGGTTCCTAGACGTGCGGGTTATTTAAGATTTTCTCGGATTTATTTATGGTTCGGTTAGAGTTATCGAGCAGTAGGGCAGGGGTCGGTTGTTGGTGACATTGGGGTAGACTATTGTACGGCCCTGAGGTGGACCGTCGGGTGGACACTCCTTGTCACTGGCCGTTGACCGGTGCCGGGCATTACTGACTAGCTCTGCCGGTATGTGACTTACTGCACGTTTAGATTTATTATATTGCTGTTCATGATTTGATATGCACATGGGTACGGGTTGCATATTGGGATATTCATTTACTGAGTATGCTTGGACACGGACATGCTAACTTGGTTAGGTTGTATCCAGCACGGGCATATGCATCGCGTGTGGTTTACTATGTGGGCGGAGCATGGCCTGATGCCTAGATGTATGGGCGCCGGTGTATCACGTTGATGCTCACTACACTATTGCATTGTTATGTGCATTGCATGGTTACCGGTAGTATGTAGTTCTCGGACGGGAGTATCGTTCCGAGGGAGCCTATGGCTCGGCTGTCGGGAGTACCGACAGGCTGTCGGGAGTACCGACAAGGATACGGGTGGCGGGAGTACCGACCCGGGATGGTGCGCACAAGATGCTGGAGGTATTTGTTACCGTCCAGGGCAGCGACAGGTTGGTATGGGACTTGGGTGCCAGGTGTCTTATGTGGGCCCCAAGGACCGGTATATGCTTTTATTATGTTATGTTACTGTGCTGTAGCGTCTCATGGATTGTGTGTACATGAGGGTTTATTCTGGGGAGAGTTTTCTTGATATGTTCAACCCTCAGTCTTTCTTTCCTTATACTTGCTGAGTCTCTCGACTCACCTTGTTTTTCCATTATTCCAGGTAATGGCAGCGTGGGCCAGGCAAGGGAGTCATCTTTTAGTGGCAGAGTCGGTGTGGTGTACAGGCAGTCCCGTCAGTCCCTGTCAACTCTGATGGTTGAGTAGGGTTTACTCTATCATTTTTACTGTGCCAAGTCGTTTCTCGAGTCTCGTGTATGTTGGCACAGGAGTCTGTGTTTATTTATTTATCATGTGACCGCTGTGATAGCGAGGTACTCGTAGTGCATGCATGTGTTTTGTTTTGCTTCTGCTGTTCTTATTTTCGTATATGCATGCCAGGGTGGTTTGGGTCTGGTGTTTATTCTTTTCTGCTCCTCCCGTAGGCGTTCCCGTTCGGATAGTCCAGGCGGGGGTGCTTACATGACTTGCCATGTGTCAGTCTCTCAAGCGATTCATGTGGTGAGTAAGACTATTGGCGCGTAAGGATATTTTGGTAATTTTAGGTGGTGCCACGTCACTTAGTTTTTTTTTTTTTTTAGGTCTTACAGTAATTTCTTATTAAATAAAAAGCATCTAACAATTGTTATTAATGGTGAGAATATAAAAAATTATAAAATTTTGAATGTTTCATCGTGACACGACTATTATGTAGGACATAAAAAAATACATTTTAAACATTTATTCTAATATGTTATCTATTTAGAAATTTGTTAAAACATATTTTATTCTTTCTATAACTAAGAATCATAGTGCAGCAAATTGGGGGTGATGAGTGCCATTCTTGACCCCAAACTTGAATTCTTAAACTTAGCTCCGAACCCAAAACCAAACTTGGTTGGGGAAAGAAAATTAACCCCAATCCCATTCCCATGAAATTCAAGGATTTCCACAAGAAACCATTCCCTAAATCAATAAATCAACTATTCAAACCATACAAAAAGGGAGGGACCTTCACAAAATCCAACCAATTTTTCTTCCTTTTTTTTTTTTGTTTAGATTTCTTCTACTATTTTACACTAAATGTCCAAACAAACACATTTAAAAACACAATAATAATCGTTCATTACTTATAGTTCTAAACACATCTTTTATTTTACTCAACTCGTCCTATCTATCTTTAAACACTAACTATCAATTGTCAAATTTGATCAACAAATATCTTTTTCCTTTGCTAATTGAGGTCCAACTTTGACTATTGTTTAAAAACATCAAAAGTAAGTGGGGGTGGTTTTATATATATATTGACCATTAATTTATCACAAGCATAAAATGGACATTAATTTTTGCACGCACTATACTATAGAAGTAAACATCATGTTTGGTATGTGTGAAACTAGTCAAATTTGTTTTTATTCTTCAAATATTTTATAATATCTTATTTAAAAAATAAAAATTAACTATGTTAATAAGATTTGAACTTATAATTTTTTAAAATTATATAAAATTTGTGAATAATTTTATTACTACAACAAGATTTATTTTGTTTAAAAAAATAAAAAAAAAACAAAACTATAACTATTAAGGATCACTCAATAAATATTTTTTTTATTTGAATATTTATAGCACGATGACCCTCTAATATATACAAGAGCCTCTTTATTGTATTTTTTATTGTGGCCAGCTTTCCTGTGGCACGCACGGGAGCGACACATGTTTTAGCCTATAGCCATCAGAAATTATAAAAGCCTTTATAATTAATGTTTCACGCGGTTGGTGGATCACCCAGTCTTGAGCATAAATAATTGTTAATAATGTATATGATATTACTGTCAATGTTGTATTTTTAATTTCTTGACCGAATCACACTGAGGTGGCTGTATTTTATATCTGACCCAGGTGGGGTGTCTGCGCAAAGCCACGATGTGTAAAATTAAAGAACTTAATAATGCTGAAGTAAGAGCAAATTGACGAAGTTATTTTTGTATTAAAGTAATTTGACCGACGACCAGGTTAATATAATATATGCTTTTCACTCACTGAAACAAAATAAATAAATAAATAAATAAATACTTAATTTGTCGCCTAAGCATTCAACAATACACTGCTGCCTACAATTTTGAAGTCGAGAGTTAATTTTGTTAATTAATTAATCAGCTCTCTACAAATTTTTTGTCGGTTCTTGCAATAAATAGTAACATAATAATATAATTAAGGTCCATGCCCATATAATTAATTTTTATCTTTCTATCTATTCATTATTCATTTCATTTATGTAATTAAATCCAATTTCCCATCGGTTCAACTAACCTAAGCTAATCATTTGTTTTTTTCTACCATCAGACTAAGCCCATGATACAACATAAAGAAGTCTTAATGGCACTTCTTTAGCTTTGTACACTTCACCTGGCCATGGAATCAATCATGTAGATGTAGCAAAAGCATATTTAATCATTTAAGTTTCCATTAGTCGAGGTGGCCCGTGCTACACGAGTTAAACTTTTTTTTTAATTGTATATATTCAATTAATATTATGAATTATATATTATTACGAGGGTTACTGCACTAGAACAAGAAAACTATTTAAATGGAATATTGTGGTATATATTGCTATCAACTACGCACATTGAAAAGGAATATTGGTTAAGAACATAATTCCCAATGTGCAGAATGAAAAATAGGAAATCAATTATTTCATGATGAAATAAATACAAGATGTCCGAATAATAGTATGTGACGGCCAGTATGAACCCCAATGGGAAAAAGGCAAAAAATAAAAATAAAAATGGCAAACAAGCCAATTTGATAAACAAAGGGACACATTCAAACATGTATAGTGGATCTTTAAATAGTCAATAAATGTGTGTTTATTAAACTATATATATAATGCTTTAATACACTATGTGGATTATAATAATATCCCACGTGACGGCCGAGTCCAACATGCTTCATCATATGTAAAATAGAGAGTCACCCCCTTAGGCGAGTACCGCAGAGGTGTTGCATAAATAGAGCATCAATGGCCATTCGTCTCTCTCATCCATCATCACTGCAAATTCCATCTTAATTTTCTTTGATTTTTCATCCAAGTTCATTAACCGAGCAAGCAGTGATGGAGCAAATAGCCAACCACCCCAACCGCACAAGCAGTGCCATGATCCTCGGCATTGGCACCGCCAATCCGGAGAACTATGTGTACCAGGCCGACTACCCTGATTTTTATTTCAGGGTCACCAAGAGCGAACACATGCCCGATCTCAAAGAGAAGATGAAGCGCATTTGTGAGAAGACCTGCATCAAAAAGCGTCACATGTATCTCACCGAGGAGATGCTTGAAGGGATGCCCAATCTATGCGCCTGTTTGGCTCCGTCTATGGACACCCGTCAAGAGATATTAGTGGAGGAAATTCCAAAGCTGGCCAAAGAAGCGGCTCTCAAGGCAATCGAAGACTGGGGACAACCACTCTCTAAGATTACTCACATGGTCTTTGGTACAACCTCTGGTCTTGATATGCCTGGTGCTGATCTGCGGCTTGTGGAGCTCCTTGGTCTCGACCATTCCGTCCAACGATACATGCTCGGCCACCAAGCTTGTGCTGGTGGTGGCTGCATTCTCCGACTAGCCAAAGATATTGCCGAGAATAACCCCGGTGCAAGAGTTCTTGCTGTATGCTCTGAACTCACAGTTTGCATTTTCAGTGGCACCTGCCATACCCATTCCGATTTGCTTGTTAGCCAAGCACTATTTGGCGACGGCTCATCAGCGCTGGTCGTTGGCTCAAACCCTGATAGATCCACCGAAACTCCGATTTTTGAAGTTGTGGGAGCTTATCAACATACAATTCCAAACTCCCGAGAAGCAGTTGAAATCCACTCCCGTGAAGCTGGGCTTATTGTTTATTTGGCCAAGACCTTGCCTGGCCACGTATCTAATAACATCGAGAAATGCTTGGTTGACGCTTTCACTCCACATGGAGTTAGCAACTGGAACTCACTCTTTTGGGTGGCCCACCCGGGTGGCAGGGCTGTTCTGGACCTAATCGAATCAAAACTCAGTTTGAAGGAGGAAAAGCTCTTGGCTAGTCGTCATGTGTTGAGTGAGTATGGAAACATGGCAAGTGCTTGCGTGTTTTTTGTTCTAGATGAGATGAGAAAGCGATCGTTAAAGGAAGGAAAATCTACCACTGGAGAAGGATGCGAATATGGTGTATTGTGCGGATTTGGACCTGGGTTGACTATTGAGACAATTGCCTTGCGTAGCATTGCCATAGAATCCCTCAACTAAAGTGGGTTGCCGCATGGTTTTTAGTATTGATGTGATTTTAAATAATCTTCTCGAGTAAAATTGCAGTCTTTATAGGGTGTAACCCAAAGTTATCATTTATATATATTAACGTATGAAACAAGTTTATTGAAATAAATGTAAAACATAGATATTTAAGAGCAGACCTAGATCATTAATGCCAAGTTTGCAGTGCTAAGACTAAGCTGTTGCTCCTTTCTCGGCAAAACTAATTATCGTGGTATTGTTGGGGCACAGACACAGTTCAACCATAATCTTATATGAATGTTTAAATTTTATGGGGTTTGACCCACTTTAATTAGAAAATAGAAAGATATGATATTTATATCATACCTCAGGCCTTCAGCTTATCGCACAACAGCAAATCCATATAATATTTTAAATTACATTTATATCCTCCCCTCCTCTCTCTCTATATACTAATTATATGGTTTTAGATTTTATTTGAAACGATCTTTGGTCCTAGATTTGTGTTGGTGGCTCAATCATGCAAAATAACAAATTCAAAGTTCAATATTCTTTTGCTGTAATTGGTTGGAGAATAAAGCCGAAAAGAATTTTCAATTATGAATGATCTCTTTATATATATATGAAAAATAATTATAAATATTTTTTTACACTAAGAGATGGAAAAATATTTAAATTTATAAACTTTACACTTATTGTGAGATATTATTAGTCAATATCTAAACCGTCTTTAAAAATAAAAAAATATTTTTATTTAGGTATTTTAAGAGAATGCTCCCTCTTCTAAAAAGGCAGGCAACTAAAATTAAGATCTGAGCAAATATAGAAGAAAAACTAAAAAATTATTATGTCATCTATCTAATTGAAAAAAAAAATCTTTTTAGATTGTTTTTTATATTTTATTTTTTATTGTTAAGTTGAGTACAATAAATAAATTTAATGATAATCTCATCCGTCTTATTGAATATTTTTTCTTATGGATTACTCGAGTAGGTATGTCCGAAAATCCCTACTCCCAACAGGTGAGATTTATAAATAAGGAAACTGCTATTTGTACAGATAATTGACTTATCCAGAGAATGATCGAAGGTGTTAAAATTTAAAAATGTCTTAATAAAATTTGTCGTCTATGGATGAAACCCGATTTATGAAGCTCGATTTCGAGTTTCATCTCATGATGAAGTCTGGTTGGACTTCATGGTTAATAAAGTCCGATGATTGATGATGAAATATGATTTATAAAGTCCAATCGGACTTCATCATTGGATGGAGTTTAATTCGGTCGTCGGACTTATACATCTCGTCAATATATGTAACATGACTCTATAAATAATCCATTCACTTTGGGGATTGTAATATTTCTTTTTGAGTTTAAAAATAAAATACAATAGATGCCTCTTGAATGAAAAATATATTGAAAATGACATCTATGCATAACTTTCACGGGAAATCCTTTTTACTTTTTTTGAGTTAAAATTTGAATTTGAACCAAAATTCTTAATTTGCAGCAATTAGTAACCAAAGAATGGTTTGTTTTTTTGGTCTTCGCATGATTTGGTAATTGGCGGATCAGTCTCTCTCCAGACTCCTGCTTTGCGTTATGCGTTTGTTTATGTTTGTGGTAGTGCTTTTTAGCTGGAGCTTGTATTTTTAAACCCAGTTGACAGTTGGCTTTGCTTGGTGATATTATGTTTTTAACTGTTTGTATTGTCTGTGATTTTATCTTAACATAATAATAATGATTATGTTTTTTAAAAAAGTAATTAAATAATTTATCCAAACGCAACTTAAAGAAATACACAAGATGATCATATATATATATATAATAACAAAATAGCTGTAAAATCTTTTTCCCGCCCATTTTCAATTACTATTTTGATATTTTATTATGTTTTTTTATTTTTTAATTTAAATTTATTTTTTTATATTTTTAAATGTTATAATTTTATTTTTTAGCTTTATTTTTGTTTGTTGTTTTCTTAAAAATGTGGCATATCTTAAATGTGGTAATTGATTGACTTAAATGTGGTAATTGATTGTCAGGAGAAATATGTAAAGTCATGTATGGATAATCAATTTTGAAAATTTGATTATTATAATTTATATAATTAATTGATTATTTAAATTATCTTTATTTTATATATAGTTTAATTAATTTAAATTTATTTTATTATAATTTTAAATGTTACAATTTTATATATAACTTAAATATTATAATTTTATTTTTTAACTTTATTTTTTTATTGCTTTCTTAAAAATTTGATCTGTCTTAAATGTGGTAATTGATTATTAGGATAAATATGTAAAGTCATGTATAGATAATCAATTTTGAAAATTTGATTATTATCATTTATATAATTAATTTATATTTATTTTTTTATATTTTTAAATATTATAATTTTATATATAACTTAAATGTTATAATTTTATTTTTTTTATTTTCTTAAAAATTTGACCTGTCTTAAATGTGGTAATTGATTGTCAGGAGAAATATGTAAAGTCATGCATGGAAAATTAATTTTGAAAATTTGATTATTATCATTTATATAATTAATTGATTATTTAAATTATCTTTATTTTATATATAGTTTAATTAATTTAAATTTATTTTCTTATAATTTTAAATATAACTTAAATGTTATAATTTTATTTTTTAACTTTATTTTTTTGATTACTTTTTTAAAAATTTGACCTGTCTTAAATGTGGTAATTGATTGTTAGGAGAAATATGTAAAGCCATGGATAATCAATTTTGAAAAATTGATTATTATTATTTATATAATTAATTAATTATTTAAATTATCTTTATTTTACATACAGTTTAATTAATTTAAATTTATTTTTATAATTTTAAATGTCATAATTTTATTTTTTAACTTAATTAATTATTATCATTTATTTAATTCTCTTTTTTCCCATTGGTCTACTTCTAAGATGTGCTATATGTTGGACTTGGAGAAATTAAATGCAAATTAAATTTGTGTTTTGAAAATTATGTTAAGTGAGTAAGATTCGGATTGTGTGGCAAAGCGTGGGAAAAAGAGAAACTTAATGGTGGCATGTAATTTGATAAATTGAGAGAAATAGAAGAATTTGAAGGAAGAGAAATTAATAAAAGAAAGCAAATATCTCTCTCTTCTTCCTCTCCATTCATGTTCAACCCTTTTATTTCCTCTCTTCTCATTCTTCAATTCTTTTTCTCAAATTTTCTCTTCTTCTTTACTTCTATTCAATAAATTTTAATCGTATTTTTTTATCCAGTTTGGTCTTCGGATGTAACATAGCATCACTATTCTGTCAAGTGAGTGATGTGAATGCAATTAAGAAAAACTAGGCCTTGAGGGTTTGTGTGGTACGCCCATATGAGACAACTACACGTGAAAATTCAGAAAAAACGTCTACCCTTGAATGCATATTTCAAGATAAAGAGGTTGGTTATCGTTAATTTATTCTTTTTTTTTTTTTTTCTGTTATCATGTAACTTTTGTATTTTTTTACACATTGCTTATTGTATTACATGTTAGTTTAGGTTTATTTGACCTGTCTAAAATGTGGTAATTGATTATCAGGAAAAATATATAAAGTCATGTATGGATAATCAATTTTAAAAATTTGATTATTATCATTTATATAATTAATTGATTATTTAAATTATCTTTATTTTATATATAGTTTAATTAATTTAAATTTACTTTCTTATAATTTTAAATATTATAATTTTATATATAAATTAAATGTTATAATTTTATTTTTTAACTTTATTTTTTTGTTGCTTTCTTAAAAATTTGACCTGTCTTAAATGTGGTAATTGATTGTTAGGAGAAATATGTAAATTCATGTATGGATAATCAATTTTGAAAATTTGATTATTATAATTTATATAATTAATTGATTATTTAAATTATCTTTATTTTACATACAGTTTAATTAATTTAAATTTATTTTTTTATAATTTTAAATGTCATAATTTTATTTTTCAACTTAATTGATTATTATCATTTATTTAATTCTCCTTTCCTTTTTCCCATTGGTCTACTTCTAAGATGTGTTAGGACTTGGGGAAATTAAATGCAAATTAAATTTATGTTTTGAAAATTATGTTAAGTGAGTAAGATTCGGATTGTGTGGCAAAGTGTGAGAAAAAAGAGAAATTTAATGGTGGCATGTGATTTGATAAATTGAGAGAAATAGAAGAATTTAAAGGAAGAGAAATTAATAAAAAAAAGTAAATATCTCTCTCTCTTGTTCCTCTTCATTCTCGTTCAACCCTTCAATTTCCTCTCTTCTTCTTTACTTCTACTCAATAAATTTTAATCGTATTTTTTTACCCAGTTTGGTCTTCGAGTGTAACATAGCACTACTATTCTGTCAAGTGAGTGATGTGAATGCAACTAAGAAAAACTAGGTCTCTTGAGGGTTCGTGTGGGACGCGCATATGAGACAACTACACATGAAAATCCAAAAAAAACGTCTACCCTTGAATGCATATTTCAGGATAAAGAGGTTGGTTATCGTTTATTATATTTTTTTTCCTGTTATCGTGTAACTTTTGTATTTTTTACACATTGCTTATTATATTACATGTTAATTTAGGTTTATTTTTTACATGGTTTCGCGATAGAGTTATGTGCTTTTAATTGTTCCTTTTTTTTTAAAATTATTTTGTGTACATTAGTGTTGTTTGCTTTCTTTAGTTTTTAAGCTTTCTTTTATTACTTTAATTTTATGTTATCGTCCAATTTTTATATTTTTTTTGTGTTTTTTTATTTGAATGCATGTTATTTTAGTTTTTTTTCTTTTTAAATATTTTTCGTGTTCTGTATGTGTGCTGTTAATCATTTCTGTAATTTTTTTTTTATTTTGTGTGGATTAGTGTTGTTTTTTGTATTACAAAATATTTTATTTTTTTCCCTTTAAATATTTTTCGCGTTTTGTATGTGTGCTTTTAATTGTTTCTATAATTTTATTTATTTATTTTGTGTGGATTTGTAACGACCCGTTAAGGGGTCTAGGTGTTTTCGAGTATTTCATTTTAGGCTCAAAATTTTTGCTTTAATTAATTGAAAATTAGAAATATATTTTTTTGAAATAAAGTGTAATTGGAAATAAAGATTTGGGAGCCCATTCAAATGGGATTTAAAGATGTGGGAAAAGTTCAAATGAATTGGACCATTGAGATATGTTGGAATTTTAATTATGAATGAAGGGGATTGGGCTTTGGAATTGAGTTAAGCCCAAGTGTAAAGTTGATACAAATAAGTGAAAGTTGAAAGAAGAACCGTTGGGTCTCAATTTAGTTGGGCCTAATTTATTTGAGATGGATAAATGGGTTGGGCTTGAGCCCACTTGCAATTAATGATTGAAATTTAATATGAAATTGAAATGAAATGTAAAATGTCTAAAATGGGTTAAATGAATGGTTGTGCATGATAAAAAGGTAAGGGCAAGTGTGTAATTCCAATTGGGTTGAATAAAGAATATGAGAAAAGAAATAAAGAAAATGATAAATGTCAATAGTGCCCTTGGACTTTCGTTTGACTGTTGTTAGGTGATGGGTAATTCTGTCAATTTCTAAGGCAGGCGCAGCGTGCAGCCTTTTCCTTTCTCTTTTGTTCTCATTTTTCTATGCACTGATACTCTTGTACCTTTGCAACGATTTGCTGATGATTTTGTCTCCTGTTCCATTGGCCATTGCTTTCTTCTCCTTCTTTAGCTGCTACATAATCTTCTTCATCTCATTCTTATACTTTTATTCATTGTTGCTGCTACGTTGCTGTTGTTTTTCTTCTTCTTCATTACTGTGGCAGAGTAAGTTCAGTGGAAAGAGACTGGTGGTGTTCTTCTTGGATTTTTTCTTCTTTCCAGGCAAGTTCTTCTTGCACTCACCCTTTATTTTCAGTGCAAGTTCTCTTATTATTTCTTGTTCTTGTGCGAGTCCCCCTCTCAGCCTTTTTAATTTATTAGTCATTGTGAAGGATTATATATGCTTATATATATATAAATGTCTGTTGTTGTATGTGATTCCCCTTTGCTCTTGTGTCTTTGGATTCTACTTGTTTTCTCATGGTCTCATTGATGTCTCTTTAGGGTTTGAATCATCTCAAGTTTCTTTCGTAAATGGCATTTATATAGCTAGGGAAGGATGAGGAACTTTGTTCGTTCTACATTCAAATGAGCAGTGTATTATATGTATATATATATATATACGTGTATCTTATTTGAATGATTCTTGAGAAGTCATGTGAGTAGCATCTAGATGAGTGTGTGTCTCATCCGAGTGAGTTTGTATAAAGGTAAAAGAATGTGCATAGCCTCACCTGAATATATATATAAAACCCATCGAATGCTACACTCAAAGGTAGCCATATCTGGACAAATTGCAATGGAAGCAACTTCGAGCCTGATTTTGACCTTGATGAAGCATGAATCTCTTAAAACTCAAAACACAAAAGTTGTATACATTTTTCTTGGATTTCCATAACATCTTGAATTATCTCAATCGGAGCTCAGACGAGAAAGTCATGCCTTGATTACCAAGCAATATCAAATCTGCCCAGAATAGTCCCATTCGAATGAGTTTCTCCCACATTTGAATGAATTTCATGTAAGCTGATCAAATTGCTCTGATTTTTGCCTAACATTCGAATGCAATACTTTCCTCATTCGAATGAATTTTTCTATCATTCGAATGTGTTAGAAGTCATTCGAATGTGCCTCTCAAACTTGTGATTTGCTATAGCAATTCTGACCATGCTTCACTTTTTTTGGTATATCTTCCTGTAATGATATCCGATTTAAGATTCGTTTGATGCGTTGCAAACTAGACTTCATAGGTTTCAATTTGGTGTATTATTCGAATGATTTGGTTACATTTTGAACCCATAACAACCCATTTAATTTCTTTTAAAAAAATTCATACTATTCATGCAATTTGACCACCTGGTGTTCTTTGGCCTATAATTTTCTCTTCCCATGTCCAAATTAATATCCATTTGTTGGGTTGTAAACTATACATCCTAGGATTCATTTTGATATATTACCCGTATTATTTGGCTTTAAATTGAGTCTGTAATGGCCTCGTCAATCTTGGATGAAAATCTGAAAATCTTACTGTTTGAATCGCCTATATATATATATATCATAAGCCCATTCGAATGGCTGGGCTACCATTTGAATGGTGTGCCCTTAATCCTGAAGATCCATTCGAATTGCAGCTGTCCTATTCGAATGCCCTTGACTTATCTGAATGATACCCTCAGAACCTATTCGAATTGATCTGCATATATACATATAACTCATTCGAATGCCTCTTGAATCATCCAAATCATACTCACCTATATTTATATAGGTCATTCGAATTGCCTCACTGTTTCATTTGAAACCCCTTGCATATGTACCTTATAACCATACGAATAAGCCCAAGTGTATTTGAATACCATGCCTTAAATCCAAATACCCTTGTTGGCCTTTGAATACCACACTCCAAATTCAAATGAACTTTATCAACATGCTCATATATATATATATATATACCTATTAAATAACAACTTAGCATGGTCATCTTCTGGAAATCAAATTGCCTTAAGCTATACACTATTTTAGCAAATCAAAGCCAAATCTAATAGTAAATAAGAATACACAAGCGTGACCATGGTAAGTGTATTGAATGCTCAATTTATCTATTTTAAATGTTTTTTACTGATTCACACTTATTTATTTATTCATTTTTTATATTCTTTCACTTCTATTTATTTGTGCATTTTTTTTAGTCCACTAATTTATAGTGGGTGTTTAACATTTTTAAGTACATTTCTAGCTATATTCTTTTTTTTCACTACACAAATTATTCGTTTCGGCAGCGTATTGCACAAGAATTTGTCATAATTGAGCTATAGTTTGATAACATACACAATATTGAAATCATAACGAACAGTGTAACGACCCTAAAGTGGGTGTAGGTGTTTTAATACTTGACGTCAGTGTTTCGCAATTTAAAATGTTGGACTAAATATTTTTATTAATGCTTAATGTTAATTTCCTTGGTGGCACAAAAATAATTTAGATTACATAATTTTATTTTATGGTGCACGGAATCAGAAATTTAAGTGAAAGGGCCTCAATTAAATAGTTAATGAGATGTCTAACCCAAGTAGAAAATTAAGCTTGGTGGGCTTAGAATATATGTATATGGGATATATGTGATTTGGGCTTAGGCCCATGGTGAGAAATTATTTGGAAATAATGGGCTTGATGGTGAAATAAGAAAATGGGGAAAAAAAAATAAATTAAGTAGCATTTGTCACTCAAGCCCCTGGATATTTTTTGTTTGTAATATGAAAAGAGGGTCATTTCAGTAAATTCTGGAGCTGACGTGCAGACCTATGCACGCTTCTTTTTCCCAGCAACCTCTGTGCACAAATATCCTATTTCAGTGCAAGGTGTGTCCCTTCTTTTTGAATGCACTGTTCCATTGCTTCTTTAGTCCATCTTCGTGCTCTTCTTCTTCTTCACCCTTTCCATCATATTCCATCACTTCTATTTGCTGCTGTTGTTTGCTTCATGTGCACAGGTGGAACTTCTCTCTAAATGCATTCTCAACAGGCAAGTTCTCTTACTCATTTTTATTTCAATGTAAGTTCTTCTACACTTCCACGTTATCTTTCAGTGCGAGCTCCCTCTTAGAAATATTCTATAATGCAATGCAAGCTTCCTTGATTTGCAAACTGTTGCTTATTGTGTCACCTCGCTGTTAATGTTTTTCACTGTGTCTATTTGTGTATAAAGTTCCTAGTTGCTATGAAGTCCATTTGATGTCTCAAGCGGGGTTTGATTCACCCTAATATCTGTTCAGTGAATGGCTTTTCTTCTTACCTACAACTGGGTTTTGTTTAGCTCGTTGCTCCCTGTTCAGGCATTTATATATGTACATGTTGCATCACTTTTGGAAGCTCTCACTCATAGCTAAATGGAAAATGTTAAGTCACCATTAAATGATTTCATTAAGGTATTTGGAGCAAACAACAAAAGCCTCAACTGAAAAAATATATATACTGTTCGCCTATATATGAGACCCACTTGTAAATACATATATACAACATGCGTAATGAGCTGATACCCCTCAGACATTTGTAAAGCTTATTAGAACATGCCCTGCCTAGCTAATCCACCATATACTTATGCTTAACAGCTGTTCGAATGCCCCTGCTCTATTCTGCAAACTTAGTTATATATTTATATTCACGTTCAGCTTCATTGATGTTCTAGCGAGCTCGTTCCGGTTCTTTCCGCAAGCTCGTTCCAGCTCTTTGCCGCGAGCTCACACCTATATGCTCCCTGACCATAAGCTGAATCACGAGCTCGTTCTCGCGAGCTCATCTTTGAAGCTCATGGCGGCGAGCTCTTGCCGCGCGCCTGGCCTGAAACTCATCCAGCGAGCTCTTGCTCAACCCCTTGACTGCGAGCTCGTTCACCTCATGACCTCGAGCTCGTTCGCTTGTCCTTCCCGCGAGCTCTCTTGAGCTCTCTCCGTAAGCTGCGACCTCAAGACCTCGAGCTGTTCCCAAGCTTGTCCCATATGCCTTTGAATGGGAGCTATCAGCTCTCACCCTATTTATTTACTTTTCCTAAGTAAATGTTTGCATTTTCTTTAATTTATATTTTACTTTCATTTACTTTAATACATAAATGTAAATAAGAAAATACCCCCCATTTGGATTCAATAAAAATATCAAAAAAATCAAAATCCTTAAAAATAAAAAGTTAGAATTTTGGTTTTAGTACAAATCCACGAATTTGCAATTTTACCACCATCGAAATACATAGTTTCCGTTTCTTGAAAAATTCATTAAAAATCATTTTTACAACAATGAATGCTAGTCATCAAATTATCGGGAATTAGTTTTTCAAAATGAAGACATTCTCAAAATATGTTCTATTTGGTCCATTGCCTTAGAAAAATTTCAGGTTTATGTTTGGTCAACAATTTCGTGTGGTGTGGTCATTTGATTGCATGTGGACTAATCATGAATTTGAGCTATGAGCACGAATGGAAGTAAATGCATACTATCACTAGTTAAATAAAATCACAACGATCATATGGTGGGAAAAGTAGTTATTAAATTTATAATACTCCTCAGCTGGTGAATCGATATTTAATATTAAATGGCATCTCAAAGAAGTATTCTTGTGTTGTAAATTAGATTAAGCAATTATGTGTCATAAATTACATCTTGAATGTGGTCAACGTTATGAAGTAAGATATGTTGAATTTATCTGATGATGGAAAAATACCCGGTATGGGTAAGTAATGTTGAAAGTATGAATATCGCGAGAACAAGAATTTAAATACATGTGGTTGGGAAATGCATACATGATGCATACATTTACATGTTACATATACATATGTTTTGCGCTCCTATTATTTTGCGCGGAGGGAGAAAGGGTACCCTAGAGCACCTGGCACTGGACGAGGTGGCCATAGCCCGACAGGTTGGCTCCATATTTATTGTGAGGTTTTGTCTATGTGATACACTTTGGCATGTGTTGATTTATGGCTTGCGAGCTTATGAGATTTGATTCTGATATTAAATTTTTATGCACATTTGCATAATAGTACATGGTGGCATGATACATTTAACTTGGAATTGATCAAGTCTTAAATTGTGATACTTGTATACATCAGTCAAGTTTTGGAGTACTCTCTTTGATGTCACCTTATTTTTGATTCATGATCATTGTTTATTATCCTAGAACTTGCTGAGCCTTGTGGCTCACTTGATCTTCTTTGCCATTCTAGGTAAAGGGAAAGCTATTGTTGGGGGCGAGTCTAGTGGGACTAAGGCCTAAGGATAGTGGTGTACGGGGACGCGTCCTAACTTGAAGATCCTGTTAGCATTTTTATGAGACTTGAGATGAAATGAGTCTTATTTTGTTAGTTAACATTAGAGTCTCTTATCTATTTTGTATGGCCGTTGAGCCTGACTCTTGAGCTATTGGAAGTGTAATTGAACTTAAACATAGTTTCCCCTGCTAATGAATGAAATGAGTTGTTTGTTTAATTGTGGTTGTTCTATATCATCTCTGTGATGACCTCCTTTCGAATATCCTATGCTAGAGGGAATATTCGAGAGTGGGCCTTACAAACAGGGTGAGAAACATTTTCAATCAAATAATTAAAGACAGACGACCAACGAATTCAACGACAAATGTAGTGTATAAGGAAGTCTTTCAAATTATAACTGAAGCCAACAAATAAAATTCAGCAACAGTTAACAAAATAACCCCAAAAGTTTTATAGGAATAGGTCATAACAAAAAAAAAAAGCATTGTAATCCGAAACCAATTAGATAAACTTTTTTCAGTCATCCTCCTTCTTAATCATTGATCGAATCTTCTTATTTGCATTATTGGACCAATTGCCAAGGAGAGCCCTCTTGGTAGAACACCCTTCATGATTTTCTAATATATCTGATAACTCACGACCCGACTTCAGCGATGTAGTAACCTCATCATTAGATGAAGAAACCTATAACATAATGTCATTGATTAGTACTTATGTCATACATATTAGGAACTCCCAAACTTATTTTACAAATATAGATATTAAATTCTGAAAATTGAGGAAGCACATTTTCCTCCTCAATTTCGATCTTTTCAATATTTGAATAAAGATTAGACTCTTGTTGTTAAGAAAGGTGGGCATCACACATTAGAACGTGTTTTAGCACATAGTAATTCTTAACACATTACAAACCTTAAAACCTTAAACACTATACTAACCTGACTTGCTTATAGCATACCCACGCACTTAGAGATCAAATTAGAGTTAACTGTCAACTTCATCACACTAAAAACTTCACTACGTTTGCAAATATTCTCAGCTCGAACCTTGCACCTGAAACAAAATTTCTTTCTCTTCCAATGACTCAAACTCAATCGGGATACTTTTTTCATTCCCTTGCTAAAACAACAAAAGAACATTGTTTTAATGCAAAAAAATTAAGCACATGTTTGGGGGGGGGGGGAATTGTACACGTTTACCAATACCTTACGCAACTCATCAGTAATAGTGTAGACTGATGATGAAAAGAGATGATTAATTTTTCTTTGGGAGCTACCATCCTTCTCAACAATCAACCTTACGTCCATTTAAAAAAAAACATGAATTATCCACTTAACCGTCATCATTTCTTTTCTTTTCATACCAAACAAAAAAAATATTTGTCATTAGAGGAGTCTTTTATAATAAAAACAAAATATACTTTTTATGAAACTTATTGATCTTGTCAATCGGCACATTCATCATCACCTTAGTTATGTGAAAGGTATTGCAAACCCTCATAATCTTTGCAATAAAAAATGTGATTTTTTATTGCACTTGAAAATCATAAAAAAACCAAATCAACAAAAATAATTTGTAGAGATAAAAGTATAAAGACCATTATATTTTTTCACATGACATAGCTACATAATAAATACTCATCTCACATTCGTAGTCACCCCATAAGGTACATGGTAGTCGATTCCTTCTATAAGATAAAAATAACTTAGATCAAGGAAATGAAAATACCAAAAAAAAATAATTAAATCGACCAGAGCAAAACAATCAGACAGAGATCTAACTCAGAATCCTGAACCACAATGTCAATTAAATTAGTCTTTTGTCCAGATATTTCCTTAGTCTTGAGGTTCTCTTAGGCAACGACTTCACCAATTAGGTCTAGTAACAAAAGAAAAAAATGTATCATCAATAATTAAACGAATGATCACACATAAGATAGATTAAGATGATTGCCTATAGTAAAATAACTGTCGAAGCCTACCAAATAACTCAGTATTGTTTTGTTCAGTCAATGCAAGGATTTCCTTAAAAGGTTTGAACATATATATCTGATTAGGAAATTTGTCATCAAAAAATTCAATAACTGGTGTATTGTTTTGGAAAAAGATTCTGTATTTGCGAGTCATCGTCTTGAACAACATGCTATTCGAGACAACAACGAAGCTACACACATCATATAGATTTCCTTGTTTGAGCAATGGCTTAAAAGTTTGAATCAATGCTTGCCTAACAGTGGCATGAATCCTCCCACCCTGCAAGAAAACCATACATTAAGGAATTTTGTGGATAATAGAAACATTAATTAACAAATGAAAAGGCAAACAATAACTTAAAATCTAACTAAACCATTTAAAAAATTTAAAACAACATCCCAATGAAAACATGCAAAAACATAAATTGCATTGAATATTAAATAAAAAAAAAGGAGAAAAGATTAGCAAACAACTTAAAACACACACCTCGCTGAAAGAGTGTCCGAAAATGGGGGCTTAAAACTAACTGACAGAATCTGTCGAATTAAATAAAGCAATAGTAACACACATGTATCAAAAGAAACAATAGTAATCTCTAGAAACTAAATAAAGTAGAAAAAAAAATACTACCAAACAACTAAAACCACAGAATCCATACCCAAAGGAATGTAAGAAAATAATAAATAAATAATACTAATCTATATGAAATAAAGACTAAACAACAGAATCTATAAAAATTAAAGAAAATATTCTGTAAAGTAAAAAATTAAAGAAAATATTTTGTAATACATATGTATCAAAATAAACAACACTAATGTATAGAAATTTTTGAAAACAATTACAGAAAATATTTTGTAATACAAAAAACAACACTAATCCACACAAAATAAAAAAAAAAATTACAGAAACAATTAAGAGCGCACATACAAAAGACGAAAAATATTTAAAGGGAAAAACAGAAATTATTTTGTAATACAAAAAACAACACTAATCCACACAAAATAAAAAAAATTACAGGAATGATTAAAAGCACACATACAGAACACGAAAAATATTTAAAAAGAAAAAAAACTAAAATAACATGCATTCAAATAAAAAAACACAAAAAATATAAAAATTGGACGATGACAGAAAATTAAAATAATAAAAGAAAACTTAAAATAACTAAAGAAAGCAAACAACACTACTGTACACAAAATAATTTTTTTTTAAAAAACGAACAATTAAAAGCACATAACTCTATCTCGAAATCATGTAAAAAATAAATCTAAATTAACATGTAATACAATAAGCAATGTGTAAAAAATACAAAAGTTACACGATAATAGCAAAAAAAAAAAAGTGTAAACGATAACTAATTTCTTTATCCTGAAATATGCATTCAGGATAGACATTTTTTCAAGATTTTCACGTGTAGTTGTCTCATATATGCGTACCACATGAACCTTCAAGGCCTAATTTTTCTTAGTTGCATTCACATAACTCTTTTGACAGAATAGTGGTGCTATGCTACACCTGAAGACCAAATTGGGTAAAAAAATATGATTAAAATTTATTGAATAAAAGTAAAGAAGAAGAGAAAATTTGAGAAGAAGAATTGAGGAAGGAGAAGAGAGGAAATGGAAGGTGTAAGACTCCGTTTCGGCATAAGATTGTCACGTAATTTAAGCAAATTTAGAATACCAAAAAATTGACTTGATAGTAGTTATAAGTATCGAATTGACTGCAGGGAGTGTCTCGAAGTGAAATTGTCTAAGAAAAATGATACAACATTGATGAGCATCCCGATATAGGATTTATGATATCGAAAGAAATCCGATCGGGAACGATTTTCGGTATACCTAAAATATAATTTCTATTTAGGCTGCAAAATCAAATCATCGTAGGGGACTCATGGGAAGTCAATGAAAGTTTGAAGGGGATTCAATTTTTCGTAAGGAATAACCCTTCAGTGGTTTCGAGATGAAACGATAGTCCAGTGAAGACACTGGGACAAAATCGTCATTATTGAGTAACTTTGAAGTTATTAATTTTATACTTCGGTATTGTAATACAAATTAATTTGAAATTTAAGGGCATAGTTGCAATTAGGAAGTTGTCCAAGTGCAATAAGATGAAATTTAGAATTTAATTGTATAATTTTTTATATATATTAATATATTATATAGTGTATATATATATAAATGTGGGCGTGCGTATGTGAGGCCATGCCTCTGCAATCATCCCAGCCATGTCCCAGTCATTCCCTACATCTTTAAGCCATCCCTCTACGAGTTTTGGAAGGCTTTGCACGCAATGAGGTATAGGCAGTGAGGTGAGGGAGCGGTTGAGGGCCTATAAATAGAGGATGCGTGGAAGAAGGAAGCAAACAAAGAGGGAATGGAAATGGAAGCAGAGATAGAGAGAGAGTTTGCGAGAGGAAGAGAAGAGAGGCTGAGAGGACTGGCCGAGAGTTTGCCAGAGAGAGAGAGAGAGCTTGGTCGTGAGGGTGGATGGAGGCAATCGACAGCAGCAAATGGCCATAGCCGCAAGCTCCAAGCGGCCATGGCCGACGCGCAGCGAGCAGGGCAGCAGCGGGGAGGCCAATTGTCGTGACTGGCAGTCGTTGTGCGATGGGCCGAGAGACGAGTGGTGCATAGGAGGCCGACCGACAAGGTCGAATGCGGCCAAAGCTGGCTGCACAGTTGCAGGAAGCCATGGTCGCGAGCTCGCCGGGCAGGACGTGAGGCAGGGGAGGCTGCCGCAGGTAGCGGCGGGTGTAGGGCAGGTCGGTGGTGGTCCGACGCGGCTGAGGAGCTTTGCGGAGGGTCGGGTAGCGGCTGATGAAGGCAGACGGCAGACGGCAGACAGCCGCAAGGCTGGTTCGGCGCTGCAGGTCGCTGTAAGGAAGAAGGAGAAGGAGAAGGAGAAGAAGAAGAAGAAGAAGTAGAAGAAAAAAGAAAAAGAAGAAAGAAATAGAAAAGAAAAAGAAAGGAAAAGAAAATGGAAAAAAATGTTGAAAAATTCTAGAATTTTCTTAAAAAATAGGATTTGTAGATTTAGTAATATTTCGGAGATTTTGGTAAGAAAAATTATCCGAGCACGTGTTTTGAGGATATGACACGCATATCAAGGAAGCCTGAGAGGCTAAGTGAAAGTAAGTAAGATTTTCTAGAAAATTTTAGAAATTCAAGAATATTATTTTATGAATTATTATAGTGAAATATTCGATAAAATATTTGAGAAATATTTAGTTTGAATTTATCGAGGAAAAATAGGAAGAAATAGAGAGAAAAATAAAGAAAATGCAAGAAATTATGAAAAAATAGGTTTTAATACTTATTTAAATAAATATGGTGATTAGGATGCTTTGAGGTTTAAGTTGAAGTGACTGGTACGAATTTTGAGGTTGGCACTCAAATCGAGATGATGCATGTATTTCGAGACAATGCACGAATATCGATGTAGCCCAATAAACTTGAAAAGATAAGTGGTACTTCTTAACTGAATTTAGCTTTATGAAAAATGCTTGATTTGTAGGTGATTTATGTTTCAAATCTCGATTCTCGAGGATATTTTCATCATATTGACATACTCTAATATGTATCTATCACGTAGACTACATACATGATATGACTATGAAATGCATAAATACACATTAATATCATCGATCATGTGCATGTTGTCCATTGGGAGTACGAATTGGCACTGTTGCTTTACCAAGGGTGCCCCATACACCCTGACTTCGAAAGAGATAGCTGTAAAAATGGTGAGTAGCATGAAAGGGTGCAGTTGACCCATACGAAGAAGTAAGACATTGCATATATGCATGATAAAAATATTTTATGCCATTACTTAGATGATTCATCATCTAACTTGGGCTTTACCTCTGGAATATTCAAACGTTCCAGATGGAGATTGCAGTAGATACGAGGATGAATGAGGCATGAAATGACACTTAGCAGAGTGCATGATGAATGGAATGTATGTTATATAACCCATGTATTTAAGTTCTGCTATTTTGAATTCTGAATATTTTAAGGAATGCTGATGTATATCCTTATTTATAGTTAATGAAGATGTAAGAATTGATTTATGATCAATGTTAAGGATATTAAGTTCGATTCTAGCTTTCGTAATAGATGTGTGATAATTTTCTTTCGAGAAAAAGTATGAAAATTTTGGAATAGATATGAGGTATGATATGATTTAATTTTAAGTTTGAAAGAAAAAAATTATTATCCCAAAATTATCTAATTTATAACGCGCCCGAGAAAACGAGACGTTACAGAAGGGTTGAACAAGAATGGAGAGGAAGAAGAGAAAGAGAGATATTTACTATCTTTTATTAATTTCTCTTCCTTCAAATTCTTCTATTTCTCTTAATTTATCAAATCATATGCCACCATTAAGTTTTCCTTTTTCCCACACTTTGCCACACAATCCGAATCTTACTCACTTAACATAATTTTCAAAACACAAATTTAATTTGTATTTAATTTCTCCAAATCCAACATATAGCACATCTTAAGAGTAGACCAATGGGAAAAAGGAGAATTAAATAAATGATAATAATCAATTAAGTTGAAAAATAAAATTATGACATTTAAAATTATAAAAAAATAAATTTAAATTAATTAAACTCTATGTAAAATAAAAACAATTTAAATAATCAATTAATTATATAAATGATAATAATCAAATTTTCAAAATTGATTATCCATACATGAATTTACATATTTTTTCTAACAATCAATTACAGCATTTAAGACATGTCAAATTTTTAAGAAAGCAACAAAAAAAAATAAAGTTAAAAAATAAAATTATAATATTTAAGTTATATATAAAATTATAATATTTAAAATTATAAGAAAGTAAATTTAAATTAATTAAACTATATATAAAATAAAGATAATTTAAATAATCAATTAATTATATAAATGATAATAATCAAAATTTCAAAATTAATTATCCATACATGACTTTATATATTTCTCCTGACAATCAATTACCACATTTAAGAAAGGTCAAATAAACCTAAATTAACATTTAATACAATAAGCAATGTGTAAAAAAATATAAAAGTTACACGATAAGAGGAAAAAAAAAAGAAAGAATAAATTAACGATAACCAACCTCTTTATCCTAAAATATGCATTCTAGAGTAGACGTTTTTTCTAGATTTTCAAGTGTAGTTGTCTCACATGTGCGTACCACACGAACTCTCAAGGCCTAGTTTTTCTTATTTGCATTCACATCACTCATTTGACAGAATAGTGGTGCTATATTATATCTGAAAACCAAATTGGGTAAAAAAACACAATTAAAATTTATTAAATAGAAGCAAAGAAGAAGAGAAAATTTGAGAAAAAGAATTAAGGAATGAGAAGAGAGGAAATAGAAAGGTTGAACAGGAATGGAGAGGAAGAAAATAGAGATATTTGCTTTCTTTTATTAATTTCTCTTCCTTCAAATTCTCCTATTTATCTCAATTTATCAAATCACATGCCACCATTAAGTTTCCATTTTCCCACGCTTTGCCACACAATCCGAATCTTACTCACTTAACATAATTTTCAAAACACAAATTTAATTTACATTTAATTTCCCTAAGTCCAACATATAGCACATCTTAGAAATAGACCAAGGGGAAAAAGGAGAATTAAATAAATGATAATAATCAATTAAGTTGAAAAATAAAATTATGACATTTAAAATTATAAAAAAATAAATTTAAATTAATTAAATTGTATGTAAAATAATGATAATTAAAATAATTAATTAATTATATAAATAATAATAATCAAAATTTCAAAATTGATTATCCATACATGACTTTATATATTTCTCCTGGTAATCAATTACTACATTTAAGATAGATCAAATTTTTAAGAAGGCAAAAAAAAAAAATAATAATAATAATAATAAAGTTTAAAATTAAAATTATAACATTTAAGTTATATATAAAATTATAATATTTAAAATTATAAGAAAATAAATTTAAATTAATTAAACTATATATAAAATAAAAATAATTTAAATAATCAATTAATTATATAAATAATAATTACCAAGTTTTCAAAATTGATTATCCATACATGACTTTATATATTTCTCCTGGCATTCAATTACCATATTTAAGATATATCACATTTTTAAGAAAGCAACAAACAAAAATAAAGTTAGAAATTAAATTATAACATTTAAGTTATATATAAAATTATAACATTTAAAATTATAAAAAAAATTAAATTAATTAAACTATATATAAAATAAATATAATTCAAATAATCAATTAATTATATAAATAATAATAATCAAAATTTTAAAATTTATTATCCGGACTTTACATATTCCTCCTAGCAATCAATTATCACATTTTTAAGAAAACAAAAAAAAATAAAGTTAAATATAAAATTATAACATTTAAAATTATAAAAAATAATTTAAATTAATTAAACTATATATAAAATAAAAAAATAAAAATATACTTTTATTTTTTAAAAAAATTTACTTGACAGTTGGTATTCGGCGATATTATCTGATATCTCAAGATATCTCTCGATTTAAAAAAGTCTCATTTTTCAATAATTTATTTCGATTAAAATTTTATATTAATATTTAAAAATTAATAATATGGATTAGATCTTGATTCTTCATATACCAATATGCTTACACAATCTTCAAACACTATTCAGCTACGAAAAAAACCATCTACATGTTCCAAGAACTATACATTTTTTATAAATCTAGACTTAATTAATGACTTATAAAAATTTTATGTAAAAATAAAAACATAATAAAATATCAAAATAATAACTAAAAATAGGCAAAAAAAAGATTTGACGGCTATTTTGTTTAATATATATATATATTATATTTATTTATTTATTATCCATGACTTAGACTCTTGCTAAGAGAAATGTTACGTGTAGACATGTCTTACATTGACAGTTATGTGCTTAATATATGATATTTCGATCAATTTAATTAGAAAGGCTTGTAAAAGGGGTAGTTTTTATTCGCTGGCTTGTACCCAAAAGGGTTGCAAATAATTGGATCACATGCATAAATCTCATCCATTGGATTGAATCCTCTACTGATCAAAAGCCACTTGATATAAAGAAGATATCTTTCTCTATTAAAAAAGTAGTGGCCACGTGTTGACGGAAAGCTACAGTTACTCGGCAGGCAATGTTAAGCTTATTTCGATGTTACACAATGAATAAAAGATTACAACTTTACTTTAATTGATCATATATAAATACTAATGGATATAACCACACCTAACTAGTTGAGGGATCTGATGGGAACGCTACGCATAGCGATTGTCTCTATAGTCAATCCAAGTCCAAATCCACACAATACTCCATATTGGCATCCTTATCCAATAGTTTTTTCTTTTTTAAGCGATCGCTTTCTCATCTCATCCAGAATGAAGAACACACAAGCACTTGCCATATTTCCGTACTCGCTCAGCACATGTCGACTGGCCAAGAGCTTTTCTTTCTTCAAATTGAGTTTTGATTCAATCAGATCTAGAACTGCTCGACCACCGGGATAGGCCACCCAAAAAAGTGAATTCCAGTCATTGATCCCATTTGGAGTGAAAGCATCAACCAAACACTTTTTGATGTTGTTTGATACGTGGCCAGGCAAGGTCTTGGCTAAGTTAACAATGAGGCCGGCTTCCCGAGAGTGGATTTCAACTGCTTCCCTTGAGTTGGGAATGGTATGTTGAAATGCTCCCACAACTTCAAAAATGGGACGTTCGATTGATCTATCCGGATTAGATCCGACAATCAAAGCCGATGCCCCATCGCCAAATAGTGCTTGGCTGACAAGCAAATCAGAATGGGTATGACAAGTGCCACTAAAAATACAAACGGTGAGCTCGGAGCAAACAGCAAGGACCCTTGCACCGGGGTTATTCTCAGCGATGTCTTTGGCTAGCCAAAGGATGCAACCCCCACTCGCACAAGCTTGGTGGCAGAGCATGTATCGTTGCACAGAATGGTCAAGGTTAAGGAGCTCCACGAGACGCAAATCGGCACCGGGCATATCGAGACCAGATGTGGTGCCAAACATCACGTGAGTAATCTTGGAAAGCGGTTGCCCCCAATCATTGATTGCCTCGAGTGCAGCTTCTTTGGCCAGCTTTGGAATTTCCTCGACTAGGATCTCTTGACGAGTATCCATAGATGGAGCCAAACAGGCGCACAAGTTAGGCATCCCCTCAAGCATTTCTTCGGTGAGATACATGTGACGCTTTTTGATGCATGTCTTTTCACAGATGTGCTTCATCTTCTCTTTGAGATCCGGCAAGTGCTCGTTCTTAGTGACCCTAAAATAGAAGTCGGGATAGTCGGCCTGATAAACGTAGTTGGGCGGATTGGCAGTGCCAATGCCAAGGATCATGGCTCTCTGTCGACTGTCGTTATGGCGCTGCTGGGCTATTTGAATTTGCTCCATCGATCACAGCCTTGCTTAATTCCTGCTCTAATAGTATTGATGAATTGCAGGGATGGATGGATGGATGAGAGAGTTGGGTTGCTTTGATCCTATTTATAGCATACAACTCCTAGTCCTAGCCCAGTCGCCGGCTCGACTTGGCCGTCGAGGAAATGACCACAAACCACGATGCCTTCTGGACTTGGCCGTCACGTTGGATAATATATTATATAATATATAATGTTATAATCCACCCCACCCACCACACACAAACATATATGATGTGTCATTACCTAAAATTATCAGAATACTCCTACGTGCTAATAGTCTTGCTCGCCACGTGAATTATCTGAGAGGCTAACACGTAGCAAGTCAACAATCTTGTGCGGAATCCGAAAGATCCGAGCCGGTCCTCATCAGGTATAAAAAGTTTCACAGCTCTTACATTTATTACGACTTGCATTTACTCTACTAATTTGAGCGTCAGAATCCACCCCAGGGGACCTTAGCCCCGCCACTCCGTTGTTTTGCAGGTCCTATCACCGAGGTCCGACATCACCAAATTCGAGGTCCGATTCCCGAGATCTATTCGCAGAGATAGCACGTGGTGGTCGGTCCCAAAAACCATCGTCAACATACATACTATACATAGCATTGTTATTAGTTTAATATACACACATTTTGACTGCTTGAATCCACTGTGCATCTGTGAGTGGGTCGTGTGTCTTCTTAAATTGACCTTGTGGTTTTGAAAAAGTTCACTGCAATACTTCCGTTAAGTAATGGATAAAATATTCATATTATGCAAATGACTCATTCTAACAATATACGTATATATACATATATATATATATTTGTGAAAGAAACAGTATATATAACACTTCACTTCATATCCGTACAAGAAGTCTATGCACACTTGAAAGAAAAACGCATAAATAATACCGAAATTAGAAACAACAGCTTAGCTGTTAGGTTACGGGCCTCTGCCCTGCGGCCCTGCCCCAACCAAATTCCACCCCCTGTTAACAAGTCACTACATGTTCTTTGCGACCCAAAAAAAAGGGCTCGAGCACAAGCTTGAGGCGATTGGGCAATAGACTTAAGGCAATTGAGCGAATTTTTGTGGTCTAAATGGCGGAAGTGACTGGTATATGCAAACACTCCAACAATTAAGTGAGAATGAGAATTGACAATGTATCAGTAAGGTCAGAGAAGAATATACCTTAACCAATGATAAGGTTGATTTATATAGAGGGCAAAAGAGAGGAGTCCCTTTGTGTGCATGGTTACCTTGGGCGTCATAGGGTGATGGGACTGAGATTTCTGGTGTTGGCGAGGCTCCCTGGCGAAGGCATTGCGCCGACAAGACCGACAATAAATGCGGATGGGATTCATAGCTGATGTAGGAGTGTTGCAGGTACCAAGGTATTAATGATCACTACAGGTACGTAAAGGGGTTGAGATTGGGCCAAAATTTCAATAAAGGTCTTGGGCTTCTATTAGGCTTGGTTTGATTGGGCTAGCATAGTCCACAGTCCCCCAGCTGGTCGAATGTTTGCGAGGGCAAACATTCGAGCTTGGAATGCCAAGATGATGGTTGAACTTTTATCGTGTGAGACCGGGATAGTCAAGCTCGGGACAAAACCCCTGAGGCGTTGTAAAGGAGCTTGTGGTGCATTAACCGAAGAGATGGGACTTTGTGATAAGGGCCAAGCTTGGAATGTGCAACCGAGATGATTAAGGTCAGTTATACGTAACTGGGATATTCTAAGCTTGGTATATACGACTAAGATGGTTGAGCTCGGCATGCTCAAGGTGACGGGCGTTTCTGGGTGTTATTAATTTTTCGGCGTGGAGCTTAATGATTTTGGGGTGACTTTTAATGTTCTAACATAGTATGGCCGTTTTAGAGATTCGAAGTGTTAGGTATATAGGGTAAGGCGACGTGGTGTAGGTGGAGAGGCGTCCCTTTGCCTTCAGTGCACGACAAATGGCATGATCTTGACAGTCACTTTGCGATGGATGGACTCCGACTATTGGATGTGTCGCTTGATACTTATACAAGAGTCACTTCCTGTTTCATGTCCCACTTTTTGCATTTGCTTCCATTTTCAAACTCTTCGACCTTTGTAAATCCCCTATGTTTTCTTTGCTTTTCAGCTCCGATCAAGGTTATTTTTCGGCAACAGTTGAGGCTCTTTCTTCCATTTAGTTCCTTCGATTCCTTTGTTTCCCAGGTAATTTCTTAAGCTTTAACCCCTTTGTTTGGCTATTTTCATCAATAGGTGTTTCAATGAGAGTTTTGGGGAGATTGTTTTGTCGATGATGGGTCTGTCATCTGGTCTGGTGGCGGGTCTCATTGGCTAGTTTATTAGGGTAAGTCAGGACATGAATTCGAAACTTATGTCGGTCGGGTGCCAAAGTTCTGATTATTCTATTTTCCTTAATTCCTTCGAGGACAATGCAAGTATTATTATGTTTGTGTTACATTTCCCTCTCTCTATATATATGTGTATCGATATGGGTTTAGATATTTATTTTGAATATTTTTGTTCTTAGATTTGTGTGTTAGCCTATTTACAATTTAAACATTGTGAGTACTCGGATTTACTTATAATATTTTTAACTAATAAATGGCGATAATTTTGTTTTTGTTTAGGTATTTTCAGATAAATAAAGAGGAATCATGCTAGGTGTACACCCATTTTGTACATCATGGATTACATAAGGGGATATTATGATCAAAATACCCTGCGCCTCACATGCGCCTCACGCGCCTTATGAGGGTTTTTTTTTGTCATAATACCCCCTTATGTAGTCTAAAATGTACAAAATGAGTGTACCAATAGCATTTTCCAATAAAGAGGTAGAGAGTTGGTTGTAGGCTACTAATTGAATTAAAATCTAATTAAATTGTACTAGAAAACTAAAAGGATTTTCTGAACTAATTGAAATAGAATTGTTTGATGAATATTTATATTTCAGTGTCTATTTTCCGGTGGAGTGCAATAAATAAAATCAATTATAATCATGCATTCTTAAATGGCTTTTGATGCCCTGTTTAGCCAAACAAATTAGCAATCACAAAACCAATTTCGACCTCAATTCCAACCCCTAAAAATTACGTTAAAAAGCTACTTAGTTTTCATCACCAAATATTAAATTTAATAGATTTTAAAGATTTAAAATAAAAACGTTTATTAATTGAGATTAAATATAAGAATATAATTGATTGTGGGTCAATGTATTCTTACTTGCCCAAGTTGTTTAATTTTAATATATTGGAAGAGTGGCATTACTAAGGTAATAATTCACTACAAGAGGTTTGATTTTTTCCGGCGGTTAAAAAACTGTCGGAAAAAGTAAAAAAATCGCCGGTAAAATTTTTACCGGCGGTAATTTCATCTGTCGGAAATACGTCCGTCGGAAAATATTACCGGCGGTTTTCAACCGCCGGGAAAAAAAAATTACCGACGGTTTCTTCAAACCGCCGGTAAAAATAAGAATTCCCGACGGTTACTAAAATTTGCCGGCAAAGTTTTTTATTTACCGGCGGTTTAAAACCGCCGGTAAAAAATAATTACCGGCGGTTTAAAACCGCCGGTAAAATCCAGCTATTAAAAAAATTTTTCGGCGGTTCAAAACCGCCGGTAAAACACAATTACCTGCGGTTTAAAATCGCCGGCAAAGGTTTTATACCGATGGTTTAGAACCGCCGGTAAAATCCGGCTATTATAAAAAATTTGCCGGCGGTTTAAAACCGCCGGTAAAAGCCGGCTAATTTAAAAAAATTGCCGACGGTTTAAAACCGCCGGTAATGATATTATTACCGGCGGTTTTAAACCGTCGGCAAAGGTATTCACGGCGAAAAACAAAAACGCACCAACAATACTAAAATTTTTTTTTTTAGAACCTGTGTACCTGTATAACATTAATCAAATGCAATCCTGTATAACAAAAAATCACGAACAATTTTAAAAAATTCACCCACTACACACAACTAGTATAACAATTGTATAATAAATCTATTTAAATACCATTACAATTTTAAAAGATCAATCTTGTCACATCTCATTACACAATACCATTTTTGTACATACAAATCAACCCCTTAAACTAAAACATGTCCGAGTAACCTCAAATAACCCTTGACTACACCACCATACTGCTCCAACCAAAATTGCATATTATATTTTTTCGATCTGCATTGAAAAACAATAGATCTATAAGTATGTGCATTAACTATGAAATTACATAAAATATGTTCAAAATTGCATAACTATATACAAAAACACTTACATCTGAGACCCTCCATGGTATTGTAGTTTTACTGTTATTAGCATCCCTCAAGACACGCATCCCAGAAAATTGTCGAGGCAATGGATATAAAGGTTTCAGCACTTTCTGAATACTAATTTCAACAAATTCATTACCTAGCTCTACTCCCCCTACAGATTTGGTCGGATCAATGGATACAATGATTGCCTCAGCAACAATATGGCGAGGTATTCGTCCATTCATCAAGTGAACAAATTCACTAATCTGTTATATCATACAAAATAATAAAAATTACTTAGTATATAATATCATGAGTATCCATGAGAATGATAACAAAGCAAGACATAAAACCATTTCTTAACGTAGATACTAAACTTCCACTAGTGCTATTAGTTATTCTTAAAACCAACTAGTAAAAACAATTAATTTTGCTTCTCTAAAATAAGTCTAAAACTAATAAGTGTTTTGAGATAAAATGCAGAAAACTAAAAGAGTGTTCAAACATAATGAAGCCGCATAATTCAAAGGGATTGACTGAAGCGAGGGAGGGAGAGGCTCATGCCTGGTCCAATAATAAAGAGCATGTTTTTTGAGGGAGAAGCTGCAAAAGATGAGACATCAAAAGGTGGGACTCCAAAAGAGTATTTCAAAGAATTTGAGGAAAAAGAGCTAGAAATTTGTGTCCTAAAGCCTTTTTAAGCCTCCTTGTTCTTCAGCCCCTCCATCCAAACCAAAACGAAAGCGAAATCCAATCCAAGCATCCGAAGTTAAAAACAAACAGACCAGAGAGGGTTAAAAAGGCTTTCTTTCATCGTCGATCTTACCGTTGAATTGCGGATCATGATTCATAAAGGTCACGATCAATTGCCAAATAAGCAAATCAAAATTCCCAAATTTCCACAAGCACATATTATCAAAGCATGATTAAAGTGCGACAATCATGAAAGTTCTTCCCACACATTGGCAGGTCCACAAATTTCAAGCATCTAATCTATTTGATAGCGAATTACCTCTAAATGATGATCATATTCTGGTATTGATAATCCAGCATATTCAGCTTCGGGTGATGGTGTGCTTGCATGTGTAGCAGAAGCACTAGCATACGAGGATGGCTATATTTCAAAATAGTTTAGTTAATATATATAGTAAACATGTAATTTTAAATCAAATGCACTAATGAACGACATACCTGTCTCGGTTGTGGTATATTGTCTGGAGCTGGTGGTATATGTCCCATTGCCTCAAGTATTGCACGAACTTGCATTTGAACTTGACTTTGGATTTGAACTTGAAATTTTTCTTCTAGCTCGGCAGTAATTTGCGCACGCATTTGGTCATACTGCTCTTGAGGCACTTGATATTGTTGTCTTTGTCTAACCTTAGTTGGGCATGTTCCAAGTCCTCCCATCCTTACCCTGCCATGCCCATCTTTGCCTAGTATTTGAGTAAAGACATCCTCTAGCGAATCTGGAGTTTGTTCATCTGTGGGTATTTGTGACAACCTTTCATCCATTTGTTCCTTAAAAAACATTTCACAAGTTAGTTACATAAGTCGACAAGTAAAAGAAACAAAATATATCTACAACTTTCAAATTTTAGAAATACATACGATTATATATGAAGATGTAGAATCTACTATCTCTCCGCTCTTTTTGGTGTGTGTCTTTTTAAAAAGCTTGATTCTATCTGGCTCATCTCCACTTTCAATAGTCATCTAAAAACATATATAAGATATTAAATATTTAAAGTTTAGGCATTACTAATTAAATTATCAATAAATATATATAACTAATATCCATTCTATTCTTACCTGGTGTCTAACCTGAGGATGTGATCGCCTACCGCTAGTGTGACCCATCTTTTGCTTATCTCGATTGGCACGATTTGTCACACTACGTTCCTACTTGTAATATGATATTAGAACTAAGCATAGATAATCCATCTGATATATCTACCCATACATAAATCATACATACCTGTGTTTGCTCACATCCCTAATACTCCACAAGAATCTTCCACTGTTCTGGGTCCACCCCAGGCGGTATTTTTGACAGACGAGCTGCATCTGTCTCATGGCAATCATAATGCCTCTTCAATGTGGCTTTGTATTCTCTCCATTTCTTGGAAGCATGTTGCAAGCAAATTGATTTCCATGTTGTGGGTACATCAGTGTTATCCTGCAATGATATCCTTATTAGAGTATAAAAGTTTAGAGTCAGATAACTAAGAATCAGAGATGTTATTTACTTACCAAGACCTCTTGCCAGATGCGCTCCTTATATGGTTCCATCCCCGGTGATCTCCAATCAGTAAATGTAAGGGGAGCAATACTCCTTACCATCACACCTAGTTGGGTTTCCAACTTAGTTGCCATCTCCCCAACTGGTTGTCCTTCAGCATCAAATTCAATATGAATCTTCTCCTTTCCCCACTTTGAAATTTGTCTTGATATTCCTCTTCCTTTCTTGGCAGTAGATGACATAGAGCTTGTACCTGCTAAAACATAATACCACAATAAATTCAGATTGAATTAGGAAAGAATAATAATTTTTGGTATTTACCTTGCTGACTATGTGAGTTTTGGGGGTTGGATTGTGAGTGGATCAAGTCCTCTTCAGGATGATGGAGATGTGGCGGGACTGGGTTTGGGTTTGGATGATGGGATGGAACTGATTGTGAATCATCGTGGTGTGAATCTATACTACGTGACATGGATCCAAATGGCTAACGAGTCTGCCTCTTAGGTGCCATCAATGTAATTGCCTATTATTGATTTGAATGTAAAAAACAATCTGTTAGCATATCAATTTAGGTTAAACAAAAATAACAAATCAAAACATAAAAAGCTAAAAACATAAACATATATACATACCACATCATTAAATATTATGTAAGGAAGACATATACATGCCACTTCAATATTAGAAATCATTATCATCATTGTGTGCAGTATAAGGAATGGAATTGTCGTCATCATCTGATATATCGACTAGCATACCATCCTCATCAGATTCTCCAGAAGAGTAGTCTTCATCAGATTCTCCTAACTCTGCATGTAAGGACTGATCATTGTTGATTTCAACATGATTACTAATTAAAGCATCTTCCTCGTCACAGCTCCCTACCACATTTCTTTTACCCATGTTATACAAATCTCTAGGTGTCATCTTCATGACAACGTTCCATTCTTCATCAAGAGGATCAGCCACATACCACACTTGTGATGCTTGAGTTGCAAGTATAAAAGGTTCGTCTGTTGGTTTATTCTCTTGATACATTAAACAATTAAAATTTACAGTTATGAAATTCAAACTGTCAACCTTCATCTCTCTGTTATTGTCAACCCAATCACACTTAAACAAAACAAATTTGAATTCGTTAGAGTATCGTATCTCAACAACATCTGTTAGGACTCCATAAAAGGTAACATCACCACTGATAGGACGTTTATCTTTTGAACTAGCATAACTTTCAGTATTTGCATTTAGTAATACTCCACTGTTTTGAGTCATTCTTCTCCTTTCTCGACGCCTCGTGTGGAATTTGAATCCATTTACGATGTACCCAGAATACTTCCATGCCCATGAGTGAGGCCCAGCAGCTAATGTTTTCACTTCATTGGGTACATTGTGACCACTTACTTGCAATTCATAAACCTGTTTTGTAACATGTTTATAATTCATTACGCAAATAAATATATGCAAATTCTAAAATGAGTAGATATGGATGTTTAGGGTGTGGTGGCAGCATGTTAAGACTTACATGTTTTTGAAACCATGATAGGAAGTTTTCATGGTGTTTTTGTGTAATTTCACGATTGCTAGCACATCTTCTTTCCAATCTAATGGATTGTAAGTGTGTCCTGCATTGTATGCAAATGATAAGAATTATGAAATTAAAGTACACATTTTTTTTATTATGAAATAAAATTGATTAACCAGATTAAGTTATAATAATCTTACTCTCGATAAGATGAAATTGTACTACAATTTGCTAGCACATAACGATGGGCTTGTTGCAATGAAATCTCATCCAATGTGACTAATTTCCCCTTTTTTGGGATAGGTTGACCATGTGCACCCTCATAATTTCGAATCGGCCTATTAAACTTTGTTTCCATATCATCCAAATACCTTGCACAAAAAGTCAAACACTCTTCTGCCAAGTAACCTTCAGCAATAGATCCTTCTGGATGACTTCTAGTCCTTACATACTTTTTCAATGTCAATAAGAACCTACATGATAAGTTACATTATCAAGTAAATTCACAATATTTACTTAAAAACGAACAAACAAATTCACAAATTCTTGATCATTCCCACCATATCATCTCCAATATTACATTCCTGATCTTGAAATTCTTCTCGACTATGACGAGGCACATATAACTCTCCATGAACCGTCCATATTATGTAATTAGTGTCAAACCCATTCAAAATGAGATGTTCCTCCACAACATCTCGTTTATGAAAATATCTGTTAACACATTTAATACACGGACAATATATGCTTGCCCCAGGAGACTTATGTCTATAGGCAAACTGAATAAACTCCTGAATTCCTTGTTCGTATCGAGGATCTAGCCTGTTTGATATGTTAATCCAACTCTTATTCAGCTCCATTAGAATAATTTATATATCAAACCTGCTAAAAATAAGGATTCAAAGATTGAATTATGCAACTTTTATAAGAATAATATAGAAAATATATAAAAAATATTAGCACAGACAATTTCCCTCATCAATATGGATGGATATACATGTATGTAGGATGATGAATGAACCAATTCTCTCAAGGCATGGTCAAAAGCACCCAAATTTCTTTTAACTTTCGACTAAGTCAGCTAAAAAATGAACTAAAAAATGAACGTGCCATATACAAAGATCTCTCTTGTGACAAAGACCATCAAGAGAATCAATAGCCATCTGTTAATCATGTCTTCTAATAGTGGAAATGGCAATCGATTCAAATCCCCTAGCTATATATATATATATATATTAATGGAAATGGTTCTAAGTTTGGTTCAAAGAACCCATTTCGTGGAAGCTGCGTACATTCATTGGGTCACAATTTCAATTTAATTGATACATTATTATTAAAAATTAAAGAGTTGTAGGTGTTTATGTCTACACGTGTATTTTTTAATAAAAAAATAATAATTAAATTAAAATTTTATCTCTAATTTAGATAAATAATAGTACTCTTAAATATATTTATGTATGTATACAATTTTTGTATAAAATTACATAACTTATCTTTGTTGGGATGTTGAAATTATTATTGACATATTATTTTATTACATAATTCTATAAATAAAAATTGTGTAGAAATTATTATTTTTTGTAGATATATACATGGGTTTAGTGACTCTCAAGAAACACTAAATTACATTCTCTCTATTTGAGAATTCTAGTCCACTAGACTAATTCATTAATTTGGACATGTTTAGTATTGATATGTTATGTTAATACTGTGACTATTAGGTGATGTGATGCTTTACTTTTTATTTTGTTATGGTGTGAAATATTAATATTGGTTCAATGTATAAATGCATCCCTCTTAACTTTTTATTTTTTTTATTTAGTATTCTATTTATATTCCTAAACTAATTAATTTCACATTATATGAACATTTGACCAGTTTTGGAAATGCCTTTAAAATGCACATTTCCACCTAATGTCTACATTAGTGCACTTAATTTTTATGATTTGGTGGTAAAATTTGTCCATGTTTAGGTTTGCATTGGACAAATCTCTTTCTCTAAAAAAATATAAAAAAAAAAATTGGACGTTAGACAAATATCTTTCTTTACATTTTCCGGCGATCTCATTCAGTGAGAAAACATCAACATTAATTAATATTATGACTGCCACTGGGGGTGGTCAAAAAATCAGATCAAATGTGCTTCCACTGTAGACTTTGGCTACGTGTGAAAGCTTAAGATCCGTCGACCCGAGGAATAATGGAATTCAACATCACGAATATATGGGAATAGTTTATCCCAGATTGATAATTAGTGCACCAAATGTGGGATTAAACAATAATTAATGAGTGCACCATATTCAACACCACCCTTTTCTAAATGTAGGGTTGTAATCGTAAAACTCGCGCATAAATTAAGTGGTCGGACGAATAATATATTGGTGTTAATTTAGTGAGTTACGAGTTCGATATTCACTTTACGTAATGATCAAAGACTTAATCTGCTATTTATTTTTTTTGACGTAATCAAAAACACAAATACCAGATATTGCAGAAAGATAATCATCACAAGATTATATTTGTATTTCCAACAAATCAGCATATAAACAGTTTATTTTAGTGGTTTTTGATGAATTAAATATCCAACACTACCACCCCTCGTGGAGAGACTAAATTGCAAAAGAACACTTGCATAACTACAAATTGACTCCAAGTTAAGCACAAACTTAATATAGTTAATGGTGGGGTTTTGAGAGTGCATGCGAGTTGAAATTAGAGACTACTACTGCATCCCCATTCACCTTCCAAAAGCTTTGCTTTGTGGGGGGTTGGTTTCAACTTTTAATGGAACAAAGTAATATAAATAATAAGCAATGCTTCCAGCCTTCCCCCAACTGTTTTGTTTTTCCATGGCTTGCTTCTGGGAAGATGCAAAGTGTTTGTTTTTCCATGGCTTGCTCTACCTATATGAACTTTTAATTCTCATTTATAACTCCATTAGGTATTTTGTTTACATCCACATATTAATTTTCGTCCCCCTTTGGGCAAGGGAGATGTGTTGGATATTTGTATTTAATACATTTTATATAAAAAAGGATAAGACAAATTATTTTCTTATAATTTAAATAAATTAAATATTTTTTTACATTTTTTTTAAATTACCCATTTATTTCATGCAAGTTTTAGTTGAAGACTACTCTTTGATTAATGGAACAAAGTAATATATATCTAACATCCTAATAGACTAGCAAAATGGTAATTTGGTTTTGAAAAATTCTCTTCCTTTTTTAAGTCTTGGTACCTATGTTGCGGGTAGACTAAAAATTTTGTATAAATTAATTTCAAACACTTTTCTAAACAGCCATATTAACTTGGTACGTGCTTGTTTTGGATTTATTATAATACTACTTGCAATATCATATATCTTTATCTAAAAATTTCGATTGTATTTAACTGGTAAAACAAAATCAAAGCACAAAGCACAATCAAATCATAACATAGATGATGCTATTGATCTGGAACGGAGAAACAGAGGATCTGGGATAACACGCAAGATTCATACGTATAGACAGATAAATAAACGATAGATATACATTATACACAAGCTGGAGACAAACCTGATTAAGGAAGAACAACTATCGCGGAGCAATCGAACTGTAATTTACCCCAATTCCAATCACCACTTCTCTGGTTGCATGTGCGACTGATTAGTGAGCGAGGGAGGGCGAGGCCGAGGGCGATAGCGCCTGAGAGTGAGCGAGGGAGGGCGAGGCCGAGGGCGATAGCGACTGAGAGTGAGCGAGGGAGGGCGAGGCCGACTGAGAGTGAGCGAGGGAAGGCGAGTCGAGGCGAGCGAGCGAGGGAGGGCGAGGCGAGGCGAGCGAGAGAGCGAGGGAGGGCGAGGCGAGGCGAGCGAGGGAGGGAAGGCGAGGCGAGCGAGGGTGATCGAAGGAGAGAACCGGTTAGGGTTTGCAGGGGGGATTTTGGAAGAAATCGAAGGGGTTAAGGACGCGCGCGGGGATTATATAGATACTATCCCCGGCGGTTGTAAAACCGCCGGTGAAGGGAAAACATAACCGGCGGTTTAAAAACCGCCGGTTATGGTCAACATCACCGGCGGTTTTATAAAACCGCCGGAGATGTGTATGCTATAACCGGCGGTTTTATAAACCGCCGGTCATGTTGACTCCATAACCGGCGGTTTTTAATGATAACGTTTTACCGGCGGTTTTTAAAACCGCCGGTAATGGTAATGTTTTCCCGACACTTCGTAAAATCGCCGGGAAAACTTCGCCGGCAATACCACTTTTCCTTGTAGTGATTGTTTAATATAATTATGAATATTGTGTCCACTACTTAATGGAAGTATGTAGGCTCTGAACATTTTCAAAATCACAAGGTCAATTAACACATAACTAACATGTTCAATTTCATGACTCAATCACACTCATGAGGTCTTTGCAAAGCAACGACGTAAAGTTGAAGAACTCGCGCAAGTAAGAATAAATTAATTGACGATGGAGTACTGATCACCCTAGGAAAGACTAAATTGACGACTATAGGACTTGATTGCCCCAGGCATTGAACCTTACAGTGCCCAAACTTTTGGACTTACTACTATTCACTATGCGGATTTTACATTGAATAGTCAAATAAATTAATTCGGAACTAATTTTCTATTTATATCTGTCGTGATTATTATATTATGTATTCAAATCCTATCTTCGCCGAATATTAAAATGATCAAATATCATCTGTTCAAATGTTACTATTAGTTTAATATTTAATTATTTAGCTCTCATTTTAACTGACAGAAGTTGAAATATCTTTCTACAAATGCAACTTTTAGAGGAATCTCATTTATAATTTGTAATCCGACAAGATTGTATTACTTTTTTTTTTTATTTTTGGATTCCACCCTCTTAAAATGAAGAGTATATATAGAGAATACCTCTTTGGCATTGCTCTCTGTCATCAGAGACCATTAATTTGTCTGCTAGGAAGGATTAAGCTAACTTTTCCTAAAATCCACGGGAACAATGCATCTAGCTAGGTAGTCATTCAGCATATGCACTTTGGCCTATGGCCTTATATTATAATCTTAATATTTACCCAAGTTGGTGGATGACCCACTCAAGACTTTTCTCAAAAGAATAATTAGTAATTAATTGCTCTTGCTTTTGCTACGTTCCTTCGTTAGAAAAATTGCCATCTTTTGAAAAGCGGGACTTTCAAATTCTTATTCAAACACGCATGGTGGATCTTTAAATAGTCAACAAATGTGTGTTTATTAAACTATACATATATTGCTTTAATACACTATGTGGATTATAATAATATGCCACGAGACGGCCGAGTCCAACATGCTTCATCATATGTAAAATAGAGCGTCACCCCCTCAGGCGAGTACTGGAGAGGTGTTGTATAAATAGAGCATCAATGGCCATTCGTCTCTCTCATCCATCATCACTGCAAATTCCATCTTAATTTTCTTTGATTTTTCATCCAAGTTCATTAACCGAGCTAGCAGTGATGGAGCAAATAGCCGAGCGCCCCAACCGCACAGGCAACGCCATGATCCTCGGCATTGGCACCGCCAATCCGGAGAACTATGTGTACCAGGCTGACTATCCTGATTTCTACTTCAGGGTCACCAAGAGCGAACACATGCCCGATCTCAAAGAGAAGATGAAGCGCATTTGTGAGAAGACCTGTATCAAAAAGCGTCACATGTATCTCACCGAGGAGATGCTTGAAGGGATGCCCAATCTATGCGCCTGTTTGGCTCCGTCTATGGACACCCGTCAAGAGATATTAGTGGAGGAAATTCCAAAGCTGGCCAAAGAAGCGGCTCTCAAGGCAATCGAAGACTGGGGACAACCACTCTCTAAGATTACTCACGTGGTCTTTGGCACAACCTCTGGTCTTGATATGCCTGGTGCTGATCTGCGGCTTGTGGAGCTCCTTGGTCTCGACCATTCCGTCCAACGATACATGCTCGGCCACCAAGCTTGCGCTGGTGGTGGCTGCATTCTCCGACTAGCCAAAGATATTGCTGAGAATAACCCTGGTGCCAGAGTTCTTGCTGTATGCTCTGAACTCACAGTTTGCATTTTCAGTGGCACCTGCCATACCCATTCCGATTTGCTTGTTAGCCAAGCACTATTTGGCGATGGCTCATCAGCCTTGATTGTTGGTTCAAACCCTGATAAATCCATCGAAACTCCAATTTTTGAAGTTGTTGGAGCTTATCAACATACAATTCCAAATTCTCGGGAAGCAGTCGAAATCCACTCCCGCGAAGCCGGGCTCATTGTTTACTTGGCTAGGACCTTGCCTGGCCATGTATCCAATAATATTGAGAAATGCTTGGTTGACGCTTTCACTCCACAAGGAGTTAGCGACTGGAACTCACTCTTTTGGGTGGCCCATCCTGGTGGTAGAGCTGTTTTGGACCTAATCGAATCAAAACTCAATTTGAAGGAGGAAAAACTCTTGGCTAGTCGTCATGTGTTGAGCGAGTATGGAAACATGGCAAGTGCTTGCGTATTTTTTGTTCTAGATGAGATGAGAAAACGATCAGTGAAGGAAGGAAAGGCTACTACTGGAGAAGGATGCGAATACGGTGTATTGTGTGGATTTGGACCAGGATTAACTATCGAGACAGTTGCTCTACGTAGTGTTGCCATCTAATCTAGCTTGCTTATGGAGAACGAGGTTATAGGTTCCTTATATATATAGTAAGGTAATTAAAGTCTTATTCTTTCAATTGCATTCCTTGTATTTCTCCAATTAATTGTTTCAGTCCGTTTCACTGCTTGGATTGGGGGACCAGATTTAGATTGGGGTAGTATGTGTATAAGGCTCTCCCAACGAAAAGATCTGTAGAAGTGTTTTTGAAGACAACAAAAAAAGAAATAGCTTAAGTTGTATTTAAGTTTTTATTATCCCATAAATTTGAGTTGTAATGAATGGTGATATAAATATTCATATTGATTTCTATTGCTGAATGAAAAGATGTGATGTTTTATTTGGCTTTATCACACTTGTGTATATGCATGTATATGTTAAAAAAAGAATGTGAATTTTTTTTTGAGTCGCTTCAATTGAGACAGTTGCCGTGCGCAACATTGCCATAGAAACCCTCAACTAAAGTGGGTTGCGCCATGTTGCTTGATATTGATGTGAAAGGTTGCAGTCCTTATAAGGTGTAACCAATTTATATAGAAAAGTTATCATTTATATTTATGAATGTATGAAACAAGTTTATTGAAATAAATGTTAAACAGAGATACTTTCATAGCAGACCTTGATCAATGCCAAGTTTGCAGTGCTAAGATCAATTGTTGCTGCTTTCTCGACAAAACTAGTTATCTTCACTATTGTGTTGGTTGTGGCATTATTGGGGCAGAGACACAGTTCCACCACAATCTCATGGTTGTCTAAATTTCATGGAGCCTTACCCATTTTTATAATCAGGAAATAGAAAGATATGATATTTATATCATGCCTTAGTTTATGGCGCAACAACAAATTCATATATTATTTAAAATTACATTTGTATCCTCCTCCTCCTCCCCCCCGCCCCCCCCTCTCCTCTATATATACTCATATAGTTTTAGATTTTTATTTGAGATAATCTTTGGTCCTAGATTTGTATTGGTTACGATTTAAACATTTTAGAATTTTTTAAAGTAAAGATGAAATTTCATTAACTTGATTAGAACAACACCCAACATGCCCAGCAAAAATCATATATATATATATAAATATATATGTGTGTGTGTGTGTCTCAATCATGCAAAATAACAAATCTTCAAAGTGCAATATTCTCTTGCTGTAATTGGTTGGAGAATAAAGCCGAAAAGACTTTTCAATTATGCATGATCTCTTTATATATATAATATATATATAATAATTATAAATACATTTTTACGCTAAGAGATGAAAAAATATTTAAATTTATAAACTTTACACTTATTGTGAGATATTATTAGTCAATATCTAAGCTATTGTGTTATAAGTAAAGGCCCATTAAAAGTGCAAGAGCGCAAAACATTATTTCAGGTTGAAAGGTATAAATTTTTCATATGTGAGTATTCCACACAAATGTGTAAATTAGATAACTTCGACATCTAAAAAGTTTTTCAAGAAAATAATCGATTATCCATAAAGAATTCTAACTTTAAAATGATTTTGGAATATTGGGATAAACCATCGTCCCTAAGAAATTTCATTTCCAAAAAAGGCAAGATAAATGTCATGTATAAAAGATAAACGTCATCTATAATGATCGTAGTCCTAGTCAAACTAGAGACAATCAAGATATGCGTTATTTGCAATAATCCTATTATCGAATTACTATAAATTATTTCATATTTCTCTATAAATAAGTATCCACTCATTTATGAAAAAGTATGATGTATTTAATACTTATTTCAATACAGTTTTCATTATCTTTAGTGATTGACTTAAGAATCAAAATGTTTGAGCAGGGATTTTCCTGCGACCTCTAATTTTTTTTTTCCCGTAGATTTAGGCTGTTCAATGATGACGTTTTCATTCAAAATAATTCATTGTTGTGTTCAAATAACAACACAAGCCATCTTTAAAAGTAAAAAATTATTTTTGTTTAGGTATTTTAGAGAATGCTCCCTCTAAAAAAAAAGCAAATAGTTGTTTAAAATTGAGATCTGCGCATATGTAGAGAAAAACTAAAAGTATTATTATGTCATCGATCTAATTGGAAAAAAAAAATCTTTTTATGAGTCTTTTATATTTTATTTTCTATTGTTAAGTGGAGTGCAATAAATAAAGTTAATGATAATCCCGCGCGCCTTATTTAAATAGTTTTTCTTATGGATTACTCAGAACAAGTTCATGGCATCGGGTGAGTGTGCCCAGGGATCCCTGCTCCATATAGGTGAGACTTATAATCTATTCTCCATTAAGGGTTTAGGGATGTCAATTGCTTCTTTATAATTTATTCTCCATTAAGGGTTTAGGGATGTCAATTGCTACTAAAATTATGAGAAATTGAATCGAAATCCGATCAGTTAAGGTGATTAAAAATTATTTGATTGAATAATGATTTAATTTGAAAAAAAAATTAAACACTGTTTTAATGGATATATTTTGATTATAATTTTCACTAAATTTAAACTAAAACCCGAACCGAGATCAAACCGAATGTGTGGGTAATCGAACCAAATATACATATATATAATAGATATTTTTTTATTTAATATATTATATATGCACATAATATATATATATTGACTAATGCATTTTTTTTTTACAAATATTTTAACTAATGCATTACAAATATATAAAATATTTAATATTTATAAAGTAATTAACAAATAAAAGCAAAACCTAATCTTAAATTATTTTATTTTTATCAATCAAATAATTATATCCAAAAAATTTAAAGTTAATTTATAACTTTATGCAAGAAGAATGTAACTTTATTAGAGCAAATCTAGATTTAGTGCGGTGTTTTACACTAAAATTTTTAACACCAAATTGGAGTAATAGAGAATCTTTAAAGAATATTTTATAAATAAATATTTAATAAATATTAATTAATTTATTTAACTTAGCATAATATAAGAATAGAGAGTATTTTATTTTTAAGCCATGTTATTATTTTTATTTTAAACTTTTTTTTTCTATTTTTATCATATATTTTTAATTTAAGTTAATGGAAATGTTATTGCTTTTTATTATATTATTTAGTTTTTACATTATGGATATTTTCTTTCTATTAAGTAATTATTAAAATAAAAAAATTTTATATACATAAACAAAAATAGTTCATTTTATATTAACATAGTATTTATAAAATATATTACATATTTTAAAATATATTCAATATTATACGCATTTTATAGATCTTAATAAAATATTTATATCAGTATATTTTTTTTATAACAATTTAATTTATATTTCTAATTATTAATCAAAATATACAAATATAATAAAAGTGATAAAGGATAAAGGGAATAAGTTGTTTTAAAATTATACAAAGAGGGGTAAAATTAGAAATACAATAAAAAAAAAATTTGGTGTTGGTGAATAATATAACACCAAATTTGGTGATTGAAAATTATGCCCAATAATCGGGTTTAATTGTATGCATATTTTATTTAATTTTTATCTTAATTTTGTGTTATTTTTTCTAAAAAATGTATGTTTATATGAATTTTAAATTATTTTAATCTTTTTGTAGGAATCTAGTAAATGAAATAAATTTGAAAATTTGGGCATAAAATAAAAAAAATAAAATAAATATTAAAAACAATTAATATTATAATATAAATAAAATTAATAGCAGATTAAATATTATATTATCTATTATATTATATATATTATATATTATATATTACATTACTTATATATTATAATTATGTTATTAAGTGAATGCCGTGAATGTGCAAGGGAAGGCTAAGCCCATGTGTATACATATATATTATAATATGCGCACGGATGAGAGGAGGAATTTGGAGACTGGGACGGCACAAGGGAATTGAAGGAATGGGAGGTTTCTGGACGGCGCAATCAAGAAGAAATAAAAGAGAAGCAGCAAGCGGCGCGAAGGCTTCCACACGCAGCCGCGGATCTAAGACCCAGATCTGTTTTAGATCTGGGCTAGGGAATTTCTTCCTTTCTTTTTTTAGTTTTCCTTTCCTATTTTTCTTTAATTATTTAGGATTTCAATTATATATGCAACAACTCTTGATTAATTTTGAGAATATTTTATTTCTTATGAGTGGCTAAATAATTGTCTAGAGTTTTTAAAGAATCCTATGCATTAAAACTTTATTAGTTACTGATCAATTTTTGATTGTGATTGTTACATTAATTATGTTTATTTTATTTTAAATTTAATGCTTGTAATTGTTTGATCACCAATTACATGATTTGAGATTTCTTATGATGCTAGACATAGATAAATAAGAAATATATAGACTTTGAACAAAATAACATATGTTAATTGAGGAATACATTTACTTGATTACATGTGCAATTTGTGATTATATTTGTAATGAATATTTTCATATAATGAGTATAAATGCTTAATGTGTTCTCTAATTCTAATTCACATAGACATATAGTGAGTTAGGTTAGTTGAATAAACTTGTTAGACCTAGACATAAGTTAACAAATAAATTAAAGTACTGTGTTGACATAGTTTGTAATTTAATCCACCAAAAATTAAGGTAATTTGATAAAGTAGATTTACTGGGTGAATTTAGAAAATCTTAGGCTTAACCAATTGATTGTTAATTCTTAGTTAATTGTTAGTTATATATTAATTAATTTTCTTAATTAATCAATTATCCAAATATAATTAATTGTAAATAAATTTTAGTATTTAAAAGGTTAATAACTAATCTCCGTGAGAACGATATCTTTTTCATCACTTTACTTGTTTTGACCGTGTATATTTGCGTGTTATTCGTGGTTTATATAAAATCACGAACACCCAACACCAAAATAGTGTATTTGTTCGAGAGCTTTTCAATGTCAAATTGAAATTGACGCTGAAAATGGTATATTTCTTAGAGTTGCTCTTAAAGTTTATCTTTGTTTGTTGTGAAATTATCAAAAAATTTTATGAATGCTATTTGTAAGAGTTTATTTTTATTTGTTGGTATGAATCAAACTAAATTAAACCATGGTTAAAATCGAAATCGAATGGTTTGCTTATGATTTTTAATTTTTAAAATCAATGGATAATGATTTGATTTTGGTTTTACTAGTTAAGTTTGATTTGGTTCTGATTTTGCTAAAACTCAAACCAAATCGAACTATTAGTAACCCTACTTAGGATCTGAACTATTACTAACCCTACTTAGGATCGCAAGACACAATTTATTGGAAATGGACACCTATATTCATAACTTTCATTGGAAATCCTTAATTATTTTTTTGAGTTAAATTTCAAATTTGAACCAAAATTCTTAATTTGCAGCAATTAGTAACCAAAGAATAATGGTTTTCTTTTTTTTGTCTTCGCACGATTTGGTAATTGGCAGATCAATCTATCTCCCTACGCTCTCCTGCTTTGCGTTCTGTGTTTGGTTGTTTGTGTTAGTGCTTTTTAACTAGGACTTGTATTTTTAAACTCAGTTGACTTTGCCTGGTGGTGTTCTTAGCTATTTGTATTGTCTGTGATTTTATCTTAACATAATAATGCTGATCATATTTATTAAAAAAAGTAATTAAAAAATAATTTTTATTTTTCAAATTTTAAATAATAAATGACAAGCTCAAATAACTTATCCAAATGCAACTTAATGAAATACACAAGATGATGATATTCATGTTATAGCCTATCATCAATTTAGCTCAGATTTGTTAGTTATAAACAGTTCAATTAATCTAACATTATAATTATCTTATAGTTGTATTTATTATTCATGACTTAAAGACATATTACGTTTAGACATGTCTTAAATTGATAGTTACGTGCTTAATACATGATATTTCGATCGATTTAATTAGAAAGGATTGTACCCAAAAGGGTTGCAAATAATTGGGTCACATGCATAAATCTCATCCATTGGATTAAATCCTCTACTGATCAAAAGTCCCTTGATATAAAGAAGATATCTTTCTCTATTAAAAAAGTAATAGGCATGTTGTTCATGGAAAGCTATAGTTACGGCGGGCAATGTTAGCCTTATTTCGGTGTTACACAATAAATAAAATATTATAATTTTACTTTTATTGATCATATATAAATACTAATGGATATAACCACACCTAGCTAGTTGAGGGATCCGATGGGAACGCTGCGTAGAGCAACCGTCTCTATAGTTAATCCTGGTCCAAATCCACACAATACCCCATATTCGCATCCTTCTCCAGTGGTAGCTTTTTCTTCCTTAAGGGACCGCTTTCTCATCTCATCCAGAACGAAGAACACGCAAGCACTTGCCATGTTTCCGTACTCACTCAACACATATCGACTGGCCAAGAGCTTCTCTTTCTTTAAATTGAGTTTTGATTCAATCAGATCTAGAACTGCCCGACCACCGGGATGGGCCACCCAGAAAAGTGAATTCCAATCATTGATCCCATGCGGAGTGAAAACATCAACCAAACACTTTTCGATGTTGTTTGATACGTGGCCAGGCAAGGTCTTGGCTAAATTAACAATGAGGCCGGCATCGCCAGAGTGGATTTCAACTGCTTTCCTTGAGTTGGGAATGGTATGTTGAAATGCTCCCACAACTTAAAAAATGGGAGGTTCGATTGATCTATCGGGATTAGATCCGACAATCAAAGCTAATGCCCCATCGCCAAATAGTGCTTGGCTGACAAGCAATTCAGAATGGGTATGACAAGTGCCCCTAAAGATGCAAAGGGTGAGCTCGGAGCAAACAACAAGGACCTTTGCACTGGGGTTATTCTCAGCGATGTCTTTGGCTAGGCGAAGGATGCAACCCCCACCCGCACAAGCTTGGTGGCAGAGCATGTATCGTTGGACAGAATGATCAAGGTTAAGAAGCTCCACAAGACGCAAATCAGCACCGGGGATATCGAGACCAGAGGTGATGCCAAACACCACGTGAGTAATCTTGGAAAGCGATTGCCCCCAATCATTGATTGCCTCGAGTGCAGCTTCTTTGGCCAGCTTTGGAATTTCCTCGACTAGGATCTCTTGACGAGTATCCATAGATGGAGCCAATCAGGTGCACAAGTTAGGCATCCCCTCAAGCATCTCTTCGGTGTGATAAATGTGACGCTTTTTTATGCATGTCTTTTCGCAAATGCGCTTCATCTTCTCTTTGAGATCCGGCAAGTGCTCGGTCTTAGTGACCCTAAAATAGAAGTCGGGATAGTCGGCCTGATAAACGTAGTTGGGCGGATTTGCAGTGCCAATGCCGAGGATCATGGCTCTGTGACTGTCGCTATGGCACTGCTGGGCTATTTCAATCTGCTCCATCGATCACAGCCTTGCTTAATTCCTGCTCTAATAGTATTGATGAATTGCAGGGATTGGTGGATGAGAGAGGTGGGTTGCTTTGATCCTATTTATAGCATACAACTCCTAGTCCTAGCCCTGTCGGCGGCTCGACTTGGCCGTTGAGGAAATTACCATGAACGACGATGCCTTCTGGACTTGGCGGTCACGTTGGATAATATATTATATAATATTGTAGAAATCACAAAATCAATTTCGAACTCAATTCCAACCCCTAAAAATTACGTTAAAAAGCTACTTAGTTTTCATCACCAAATATTAAATTTAATAGTTTTTAAAGATTTAAAATTAAACGTTTATTAATTGAGATTAAATATAAGAATATAATTGATTGCGGGTCAATGTATTCTTAGTTGCCCAAGTTGTTTAATTTTAATACATTGGAAGAGTGGCATTACTAAGGTAATAATTGTTTAATATAGTATATATGAATTATGAATATGGTGTCCACTACTTAATGAAAGTTAGGCCAGACCTAAGATTTTAGGGGCCTTAATCAAAATTTTTTATGAGTCCATTATGATTATATTTAAAAATAAAATTAATACGAATAAAACTTTTTATTATATAAAATTCATAATATTTCACTTTAAATTTATTTTTTTAGCATTTTTAGATAAAAAAATCAACAATTAAACTATTATAATTAATTTATTCCAACATATGTTTTTCAATAAACACCATCGTCGATCCATTAATCTAGATTCACTAATTGTTATTGAAAAAAAATAATAATTAAAATTTGTGATGTAGGGTCCACTCGAGTTCGGTGTCGGGTGAAATTAGGTTGCCGTAAGAAAGGTCGCCTCAAGAGAGTTTGGCGCTAGGATGCTCGCCGCAAGGGTTTTGCCACTAACTCTTCCGTCACAAAGTTTCGCTACTAACTCTTGTCACAAGATTTTGCCACAAGATTTCGCCACTAGTTCTTCTGCCACAAGGGTCTGCCACAAGACTTCGTCGCAAAAGAGGCTTGTGGCATACTGCTGCGAGCCTTTTTATTTTTTCTTTAAAAATTCTTATTTTTCTCAATCTATTTTTCATGGCACAACACTAATAACAAAGGGATCACAAATATTAAAATATATATACAAAATTAATTGATCATTTAAGGGCTAATAAAAAAATTAAAAGACATACCTGATAAATCACACAACAGAATGATGGGGATGAAAATAGAACCGCTAAAAAGAAGGCGTAATTGTGAAATCGGTTGGATTGAAGACCTATACCTATTGATGATATAATAATGAATGAATAAGAAATTGAGAAGGAGAAAAATCGAAGAAGACGGTCACTCTCACGCGCACTCGCATGAAATTAACAACTTCAATTAACACGTAGTTATAACATGTTGAATTTCATGACTGAATCACACTCATGAGGTATTTGCAAAGCAGCGACGTAAGAACTCGCGCAAGTAAGAATAAATTAATTGACGATGGAGTACTCACCCAAGAAGGAAAGACTAAATTGACGACTATAGGACTTGATTGTCCCAAGCATTGAACCTGACAGTGCCCAAACTTTTTGACTTACTACTATTCACTATCATGTATTCAAATCCTATCTTCGCCCAATATTAGAAAGATCAAATATCATCTGTTCAAATATTACTATCAGTTTAATATTTAAATAGATACACCTATTTTGTCAACTAATTATATTGATAAATTCTGCCATAGGTTAAAAGTAGAATCAATAATAATGCAAAGGTAGCATGTCTCTGCATCTTTGGCTTTATCTCAAATTTATACATAATAATATATACTGTTGTAGTCTAATTAATGTTAGAGTGTGTTTGATTACACATATTTATTATAGAAAATATGTAAATGAATTAAAATAACACTAATTACATAGCTCTCATTTTAATTGACAGAAGTTGAAATGACATCATTTTAAATATCTTTATACAAATGCAACTTTTAGAGGAATCTCATTTGAAATTTGTAATCCGACGTGATTTCATTACATCTTTTTTTGTATTTTTGGATTCCACCCCCTTAAAATGAAGAGTATAATATATTTAGCCAAGTTGGTGGATGTCCCACTCAAGACTTGTCTCAAAAGAACAATTAGTAATTAATTGCTCTTGCTTTTGCTACGTGCCTTTGTTAGAAAAATTACCACGTTTTGAAAAGCGAGAGTTTCAAATTCTTATTCAAACATGCATGGTGGATCTTTAATAGTTAACAACGTGTGTTTATTAAACTATACGTATATTGCTTTAATACACTATGTGGATTATAATAATCATTAAATTTATTTGGATAAAAAGGCATTTAATGCTTGTTTTATATTATATTTATAATATTTTAATAATATTTAACAAAATAAAAAGACAATTTTAACTTTACAAAAAATCCAAACCTTCAATCGTATGCTTTCCTCCTAAAACTACTACCCAACACATTAAAGCTACACATTTCTAAAGCAAAAAATTAGTTATGAAAATAACTGTAATCAATGTATTCTTTTTGTATTTTTCTCCTATTCTATTTTATTCATTGACGCATGGATTTACCAAAAGTGGGGCCCGCCTGAATTGCTCATCAGTGCAATTGAAGCTCGCCCTACCAGTCTGGTGAGTAAAACATATCCAGTTGATGCATGGGTATTGGGCAGACTTCATCGTGGATGATGTTCGCCCAACCTTCATCCACAAAAATTTAAATTTTAGTTTTTGATACTAAAATTCTTTATGTTCTACTAAAAAATTGATACTTATAACTTTATCCATTTGTTGTTTTTGTATTGTTTTTGCTTTTTTATACAGATGGATCAGCAGAGTAGGCAATATACTTATATTCATGATTAAAGGGTATTGTGCCTTGGAACACAGGCTACTACACACTGCGGGATCAACCAACTGGGGCTAGTTCAACTCGCTCTCGACCGTTACAACATGTTGTAAACATTCTTGTCGAGCCCACTCGATCATTTCTTGCAGATCCCTTGTCCCTCCAAATGTCTACACCACAGCTGATCTACCAAATTCTTTTTAGGGAGGTGACATTTCCTAAGGCCCTTAACAATGAAATGTGGTTTGAGATCAACGGGGAAATATATAGGTACGAAAAGCAGGAGTTCATTCTAATTAGTAGACTTCGATTCGACCTAGTCAATAAGCAAATTTTGGAAGCAAGGCCTGTAGGGGATAACAGTTTACGGACATGACTATTCCCACATCAACATTTGGTGTCCAGACAAGACATAAATTCCGTACTCACTAGAGAGAACTATTAGCTGTGTTACGTATCTCGACTGTCCCTGACCCCATAGATCAGCAGCTAGTTGAGGAGGAACGGACATCCCATTCAGGAGTAAGCCCCTAAATTTATCCTATGTACATATGATTTTGAAGTATTACCATCTTATAATTGTTAATTAAAAATAGTTGCTGGAAGACGTGGTTACGGATGGTGGACGAACCGCTCTTAATCGCGCACCATCGCAATATTGTCTCACACCGTTCATCGATCAGACGTAACAAAATAGGAAGAGGAAAAGGATTAAGAAGAAGGTCCTGGAAGGGGTCAGAGTGGATCCAATAATTGACACGACTTTGTTGCCCCCCCAGGTGCAAGAAGGGACAGGAGATGATGGTCCTCATTCTTCTAGTGCCCTGGGCTTGGACGATTAATTATTCCTCTTAGAAGGATACACTCAATATATCAGCTCAAAAGAAGAAATTGGGTGAGTATATATAACTAGTACTTTTTTTATTTACATTGGTAATGCATTATTACCCTAATAATAATTGTTGGTTATTATAGGTGGGGACACTGATTTCTTACTAAATCTATTACTGAGCCACCTTTGAGATTTAGAGCAACTGACGTTATGGATGGATGGGTGCGTGATTGACATGTTTTTGTGTTGCCTCCGATGTATGAGGGATGAGGAGTCTGAGCGTCCTCCATATGATACCAACTATACAGTGATGCCATCATCGTTTTTTGTGAGTGCTCAACACATCTCATTTAACTCATTTTTTTGTTCATTTGTACGTCATCTGTGATAAATTTCAAACCTTTGTCTTTCATGGGTTGTTCGATTTTGTCAAAGAAAGCTTGGTACGCTTCATGACTCTTGGGTCTTTCACTTCAAATTCAGTTTTTAATTGCTTCTTAAAATTTTTAATTTCTTGTAAGTTATCACCTGTCACAATAATGTCATCAACATAAACAATTAATATGACATTTTTACCTTTTACTATAGACTTTATAAATAGAGTATGGTCACCTTGCCCTTACTTATATTCCAAACAATTAAGAGTCATGCTAAATTTCTTAAACCAAGCCCTTGGAGACTACTTTAATCCATATAGTGATTTCTTTAATTTGCACACATTTTCACTGTCAATTTCCTATTCAAATCCTGGGGGTATTCTCATATATATCTCCTCATCTAAGTCACTATTCAAAAAATCATTTTAATATCAAATTGAAGTAAAGGCCGATTAAGATTAACAACAAGAGAAATTAATACCCGAATTGAGTTGCATTTGGCCACAGGAGAAAAAGTTTCCTCATAGTCAATCTCATATGTTAGAGTAAACCCTTGTGTAATCAATCTTGCCTTGTATCTTTCAACATTTCCATCTACATTATGCTTTACTGTGAAAACCCATCTACAACCAACCATCATTTTGTTTGAAGGTAGTTTAACAATCTCCCATGTGTTATTTTTCACCAAGGCACTCATCTCCTCCATAACTGTAACTTTCCACTTAGGATCACTCATAGCCTCTTGAATATTCCTTAGAACGACAATGCTGTCAATACTTGCAACAAATCCCTTGTACTGAGTATAATACCCGAAAAACTTTCGGGTAAGAAATATGAGGTTTCAAAGGAAATCGGTATCAGAAAAGCCTCAGAAAATATCCGAATCGACTAAAGGGAACACCCAGGGGCTCATATACCTAAAGAAATAAATATTTTTAGTATCGAGAGAAATTGGATCAGGAATGATTTTCGGTACAGCTAAAATACAACTATGATTTTGACTGAAAAATCAAATCAATGCAGGAGACCTTCAAGAGGTCAACGGAACTACAAGAAAATTCATATTTAGTATATAGAATACCTTTATAGTGGTTTCAGGAAGAAAAGAAAGGGTTTAAAGCCAAAACGGAGATTCAGGCCTAAGTGCAGTTTTTTGAAATTGCCTGAGGGAAGTCAAAAACGATAATTTCTTGAAATCTTTGAGGGTTAAATGAAAGTTTTAGGACTTGAGGAACTTAAATGCAATTGTGCAAAGTTGAGGGGTTATATGAAAATGGGTCAAAATGGGAAAACCAAAGTTGAGGGGCCAAAGTGCAATTTCAAGAAAACCTCCAAAGCATCCATGGCCGACCAACCTTCCAATCGCCTAAATTAGCCATGGGAGACCCAAGGCAGTGGCTGGGGGGCCTTTGGGCAAGGCCAAGACAAGCTTCTTGGCCAACAAATGGCCAAAATGGCATCAAAATCGGGCCAACTTTCGGTAGAAAGTGGCCGAAAGTTTAGCCACTAAAATGGCAAGATTGGAGCTCTTTCGATGGATTTTGGACTCATTAAGGGAAAGAGGAGACATTAGAGGCATTGGGTTACTCGAGATCTGTCGTTTTGGGGCTCGAATTTGGCTATAAATAGAGGATATGGTGGTCTAGAGTTTTGCAAGACTTGAGCTTCAAATCGACCTTGTTTTTAAACAAATTGAGGCACCAAACCATAGGGATTTTGTTTCCCATGAGGTGAGGATCATTTTTGAAAAACTTGAGGAATTTTAGAGTTCATTTGAGGGGTGAACAGAGATTCGCCGGAAAAATCGAATCTCGTCGGAGTCGGACTGATTTTTGCTCGGATAGAGGTCTTCCAAGTGTTGTTTCAACCTCAAATTTGGCTAGAGTGATCAACTCAAGGTAAGCTATCTTTTGATATAGTCAGTTTAATTTTCCTGTGTGCCGGTGCTAGAGAAGATGACCAGAGATAATTTTTATTATTTTTAAAGACTGAAAATAAATAAAAATAGAGTAAAAATAGAAATAAAATGAATAAAATTCTAGAAAAATATCCATAAATACAGGAAAAATGAATAGTTTACTTTTATGAATTTTTATTTTGGAAATTTCATGATAAAATAATTATTTTGAATTTTCTATAGAAAACTTAATTAGAAAAAAATAGGAATAGGTTTTTGAAAATTCCCAAAAAAAATTATGGAGATTAGAAATATTATTGTAGGAATTTTCATGAAGAAAAAATTGAATAAAATACTTTATTAGGAATTTTGGAAGAATTAATGGCTATAAAAAATAAAGAAAAAATAAGAAAAATAGAGAAAAAATAAGGAAAAGTCTAGAAAAATTAGATTATTAATTTTTCTTAGAAATTATTGGCCAGGAAGTGATTTGGCCAAGGATCTTGATAAATTGTATTATTTTCGAGGTTGACACGCAAATCGAGGCAAGTCGAATTTCTGTTTTAAGGTGAGTGGTTTTGCCCCTATGACCCATATTCGATATGATTACCTTTCTATGCATGATATCTATGTATGTTATGATCATCTTCGTATACTATTGCATGACAAGTCGTGAGGTATGCATGACATAATATTATTGTCATATTAAAACTCGTACATGGAATTGGGATGTCACCCTAAGAGTGTAGCCATAATTTCTCAAGGACAATTGATGGAACAATGTTAGGATTATCCTGTAAAGGTTCGGGATTCTGCCTAGGGTTCCGTGCTAGGCTGGTAGGCTAGGGAAGTTACACTAGGGTATTTGTTTATAAATGTCTATGCATCATTCATTCATTCATACTTATATAACCCTCACTTAGAAGATTTCATTTTCTAATATTGGACTATGTCTCTGGAATATTCCACGTTCCAGGCGAGGCAAGCGATCGAAAGGGTAATGAAGTGATGGAGGGATGAGCTTGATGAAAATTTGTGGCCCCCATGTAAGGCTAGGACCATCTATTGCATTCAGTTGTATTGTTTAAGGTTTTATCAATATTTGTAATATTATGTTGGGTGAACGATGTGTATGTACCCACGTATGTATGTTTTCAAGGTTTCTTGCAGGTTCTGATCTTGCTTCCGCTTATATTTAAAGTGTATCACTCCTTCACCATGTTTAGGAGTGTTAATGTATAAAGGTTATGTTGAGGATTTATTATTGGTTTATGTTTGATGTAAAAAAAAAAAAATCCTAGCATATATTAATGCCCTGTAAGGCGGGATGTTATACTGAGGGGATAACTTAACATAAGTCAAGTGATTAGACATAGAATACTTGGCACAAGATCTTACCCCTTTCCTTAGAACAATAGGCATAGCCCAATCCAAATTATCACTGCTGGTAGACTTATTCTTAGTGTTGTTTTCTGATAGACCAGCATCTGGAAGTGATGATTGGTTTTGTTATCCCTCAAGATGGGCCTTTGAACGTTTAGAATACACTTTTAGAGGATTTTTAGCAGCTGAATATGGAGTTGGAACATGAGATTTAGCTGTAGTTTCTGGCTCATAGGATGGCTGAGAAGATGGATTAGGAGAAATAGGAGAAGAGCTTGAAGGATCTGCCCTTATGCTATTGGAACTTGAAGGCCTAACAAGCGGAGAGGCCAAAAGTTCTCCCCCTTGAGAGCATAAGGGTAAAGGAGCATCAAGGGAAGGAAAGAAAATAAGAGTAAGATCCGAGAGGGATGGAGATGCAGCAACTGAAACTGGTAAGGGGTAAAATGATTGGTCTTCATAGAATACGACATCTGTGGAGACCAAGACTTGTCTTTTGAGAGGGTTATAGCATTTGTAACCTTTTTAAGAGGGAAAGTACCCAATAAGCATACATTTAAGGGCCTTGGGGTCCAACTTTGTACGATTAAGCTGATTATTGTGAACATACACAATGCAACCAAAACTTTTAAAGGAAGAGAATGTAAGTGGCTAATAGTTGGGTAGAGAGAACAAAGGATAGCAAGAGGGATCTGAAATTTTAGGGTCTTCGAGGGAAGTCTATTGATCAAATATGCAGTTGTAAGGATTGCTTCTCCCAATAAAAATGTGGGACATGGGTGGTGAACATCATAGCTCAAGCCATTTCTAGAAAATGACGATTTTTTCTTTCCGCAACACCATTTTGTTGTGGTGTGTATGGACAAGAGCTTTGATGTAGAATCCCATGTTTGGATAGATAATTGGTAAGGTCATGAGAGAAATATTCTCGACCATTATTAGTACGAAGAATTTGGATGGAAGTTTGAAACATATTTAAGATGAGCTTGTGAAATTTCTTAACAATGTTGCAAGCTTCAGATTTTTCCCTCATAAGGTACACCCAATATGCCCTAGAATGATCATTAATAAAGGTTATAAACCACTTAGAACTAGAAATATTAGGGGTTTTAGATGGTTCCCAAATATCACTATGAACTAAATGTAATGGTTTAGATGGCTTATAAGATTGAATTGGATGAGAAGAACGAGACTGTTTGGCAATGGTACACTATTCACAGGAGAAAGTTTAATTTTTATTGATGAAAAAATGCAGATAGAAGAATTTAAGATAAGGAAAACTTGGGTGACCTAAACGATTATGCCACAACAAAATCTTGGCATCGGTTGTGGCTATCAAAACAACCTTATTTCTAGAAGAAAAAAATCATATCCTCTGTCAAATAATAAAGCCCATCCTTAGCTTTAGCATTGCCGATCATCCCCCCCTATACTTGGTCCTAAAATAAGCAATATGAAGGAAATAAGGTCACACAGCAATTCATATCTTGAGTAATCTTATGGACTGACAGTAAATTACATCTTAAACCAGGAACATACAAAACTGATTTAAGTTTTAAACTAGAAATACAAACTATTCCATGTCCTTTGGCTGGAGAGGTGGTACCATCAACCATTGAAATGTTTATAGAGTTGTCACAAGGCTTGTATTCTGTCATTAAATAGGTTGAACATGCCATTTGGTCGGAAGCACCCTTATCTATTAATCATGTATTCTTAGAGAGTTTGTTGGAATTTTGAGAGTAATGGGGATTACCTTGTAAAGCAGTAGCTGGCATAGGAGGACTTGGAGAGGATATACCTTGATTCAGCAGCTAATACAAGGTTTGAATCTACTCCTCTAATAGGTTAAGGCTGGTACTGCTTCCTGCTTCCTTTGGTGCGCTAACTTTGTAGGCAGTTCTTCCACTGTTCTTTTTTCCTCTTGGATTCCAGTTAGCCGGTTTCCCATGAATTTTCTAACATATTTCTTTGGTATGATATGGCCTTTTACAGTGGTCACACCACTGCTTCTCCCATCATAGATTCCTTGGTTGACTCTATTCTTGTTTAAAATTTGTTAAAGCAGAATTTTGGTGAGTTAAAAGGGACTCTCCTTGCTGATTTAACATTACCTTTCTTCGGATTTCCTTCCTCCAAACCTCAAGAAAAAATTCTTGAAGTGAAGGCAGAGGTTTTGTACCCAAGATTCTGTCTCTTACTTAATCCAAATCATGGTTAAGGCCATGTAGAAAAAGAAACACCCAATGCTTCTCAATCATCTTACTATATTTTGTACTATTTGTATAACATTCCCAATTAATGGTGTAAAACAAATCCATCTCATGCCAAAGTTCAACCAAAACATTAAAGTAATCAGTAACATTTAGATTACCTTGTCGTGCGGTCTTAATGGCATATCTGATCTCAAAGCATTGAGATGAGTTCTCCAAATTTGTGTACATGTCTTGGACCGAATCCCATATCTCTCTTGCAATTTTATAAAATAGGTAAGTTCTTCCTATTCTAGGCTTCATCAAATTAATCAACTAGGCAATTATGGTGGAATTCTCGACTTCCCAGGTACCATATGTGGTTGTTGTGCTCAATGGAGAAGGAGTAGAGCCTATTAAGTAACCAGCCTTGCCTTTTCCCTTGATAACCAACATAATTGACCGAAACCATTCCCTAAAGTTATTCCCATTCAACTTATGGTGAGTAATCTGTATAGGAAGATGATCAATTGAGTTGTTGCAAAGATTTGTTGTAGAACTCGAAGGCGGAACAAATGGATTAATTGGAGAACTTGTGGCAGAAGCCTCGATTAGAGTGGGATTAGGTTAAGTATCTGCCATTGATGAAATAGGGTGTAAACGAAAGAAACAAATAAAACAGATTGATAGAGCAAGGTGTGGACGAAAAAATAGAATAGGGGTTGCTTTAGGATTGAAGAGTAGGCTTTGATACCATGTAGAAATCTTATTTTTGGAAGAATTATCCACCGTATTTATTTCCTGGGGAATGCTACAAATATATACACAATGGATCCTAAGAATTTTGCTAAATTTTAGATATTAGATTCATACTTTGTAGGACAAGATTACAACAACATTAAATACAAACAAATCTAATAAAAAAGGAAATATAAGATATAACAACAATATAAATCAAGATAAATCAGTCGATAACGAGCTTAGTAGCTCGGCAACTCGGCCCTCCATTAGCTTGGCAGCTCAGCCCTCCATCAGCTCAACAGCTCGGCCTTCCATCAGCTCAACAGCTCGGCTTTCCATCAACTCGATAGCTCGACCTTCCATTAGCTCGAAACAAATATATAATGTTATAATCCACCCCACCCACCACACACAACACATACATACTATATATAGCATTATTATTAGTTTAATATACACACATTTTGACTACTTGAATCCATTGTGCGTCTTTGAGTGGGTGGTGTGGCTGCTTAAATTAACCTTGTGGTTTTGAAAAAGTTCACTGCCATACTTCCGTTAAGTAATGGATAAAATATTCATATTATGCAAATTACTTATTCTAACAATATATGTATATCTATATATATTTGTGAAAGAAACTGTATATAGACTACTTCACTTCATATTCGTACAAGGAGTCTATGAACACTTGAAAGAAAAATGCATAAATAATACTGAAAGTAGAAACAACAACTTAGCTATTAAGTTAGAGGCCTCAGCCCTGCGGCCCTACCCCCAACCAAATTCCATCCCCTGTCGCACCCTCCTTTTAATAAGTTGTTACATGCTCATTCCAACTCGAAAAGAAGGGCTCGGGCATAAGCTTGAGGTGTCGAGCGATAGGCTTAATTCAATTGAGTGGACTCTAGTGGTCTAAACAGCGAGAGTGGATGGCATCTGCAAACACTCCTACATTTAAGTGAGAATGGGAATTGACAATGTATCAGTAAGGTCAGAGAATAACATATATTTGTCTATGATCAGACAAGTATATACAAAGGAGGGAAGAGGGGAGTCTGCATGTGTGTATGCTTGCTTCGGGCATCACAGGGTGATGGGACTGAGATTTTCAGTGTTGGCGCGGCTCCCTGGCAAAGGCGCTGCACTGACAAGACCGATAATAAATGCGGATAGGATTCACAGTGGGCGTGGGAGTGTTGCAAGTTCCAAGGTAATGATGATCACTGCAGGTAGTTAAAGGGGTCGAGATTGGGCTGGAAGGCCAGTAAAGGTCTTAGGCTTCTACCGAGCAGTGTCCGTTTAGGCCAGCACAGTCCACAGTCCCCCAGGTCGGTTGTTCAAGAGGGTGAGCATTCAAGCTTAGAATGCCAAGATGATGGTTGTAATTTTATCGTGTGAGATCGGGATAGTCAAGCTCAAGATGAGCTTGGGACGAGACCCTCAAGGCATTGTAAAGGAGCTTAGGGTGCATTACCCAAAGTGATGGGACTTTGTGATAAGGGCTAAGCTTGGAATGTGCAACTAAGATGATTGAGGTTTGTTATACGTAACTGGGATATTCTAAGCTCGGTATATACGACCAAGACGGTTGAGCTCGGCATGCTCAAGGTGACAAGCATTTCTGGGTGTTATTAATTTTCCCGCATGGAGCTTAATGATTTTGGGGTGACTTTTAATGTTTTGACACAGTGTGCCTGCTTTCGAGATTCAAAGTATCAAGCATATAGGGTATGGCGACATGGTGTAAGTGGGAAGGTGTCCCTCCGCCTTCAGTGTGCAACAAGTGGCATGATCTTAACAGTCACTTTGAGATAGATGGACTCCGACTGTAGGATGTGTCGCTTGGTACTTATATAATAGTAACTTTCCGCTTCACGTCCCACTTTTTGCGTTTGCTTCCATTTTCAAACTCCTGCATCTTCGCAAATCCCTTGCGTTTTCTTTGCTTCTTAGCTCCGACCGAGGTTGTTTTTTGGGCGACGGTTGAGGCTCTTCCTTTCATTCAATTCCCTTAATTCCTTTGTTCCCCAAGTAATTTCTTAAACTTTAACCCCTTCGTTTGGCTATTTTCATTAATAGGTGTTTTGGTAAGAGTTTTGGGGAGAGTGTTTTGTCGATGATGGGTCCATCATCTGGTTTGGTGGCAAGTCTCGTTGACTAGTTTATTAAGGCAAGTTAAGACATGAATTCGAAACTTATGCAGGGTGTCGAGTTCTGATTACTCTGTTTTCCTTAATTCCTTCAAGGACAGTGCATGTATTATCATGTTGATGTTACATTTCTCTCTCACTCTCTCTCTCTCTCTCTCTCTCTCTATATATATATGTATCGATATGGGTTTAGATATTTATTTTGAATATTTTTGTTCTTAGATTTGTGTGTTAGCATATTTACAATTTAAACGTCGTGAGTGCTTGGATTTACTTATAATATATTTTAACTAATAAATGGCGACAGTTTTGTTTATGTTTAGGCATTTTCGGATAAATATAGAGGTAGAGAGTTAGTTGTAGGCTACTAATTGAATTAAAATCTAATTAAATTGTACTAGAAAACTAAAAGGATTTTCTGAACTAATTGAAATAGAATTATTTGATGAATATTTACATTTCAGTGTTCCGGTGGAGTGCAATAAATAAAAATCAATTATAATCATGCATTCTTAAATGGCTTTTGATGCCTATTTAGCCAAACAAATTAGCAATCACAAAACCAATTTCGATCTCAATTCCAACCCCTAAAAATTACGTTAAAAAACTACTTAGTTTTCGTCACCAAATATTAAATTTAATGGGTTTTAAAGATTTAAAATTAAAACGTTTATTTATTGAGATTAAATATAAGAATATAATTGATTGCCGGGTCAATGTATTCTTAGTTGCCCAAGTTGTTTAATTTTAATATATTGGAAGAGTGGCATTACTAAGGTAATAATTGTTTAATATAGTATGAATTATGATATGGGGTCCACTACTTTAGGGGCCTAAGTGAAATTTCTACGATTATATTTGAAAATAAAATTAATATGAATAAAAAAATTATTATATAAAATTCATAATATTTTACTTTAAATTTACTCTTTTAGTATTTTTAGATAAAAATTAATAATTAAACTATTAGAGGAATCTCATTTGAAATTTGTAATCCGACGTGATTTCATTACATTTTTTTTGTATTTTTGGATTCCACCCACTTAAAATGAAGAGTATATATATAGAGAATACCTCGTTGGCATTGCTCTTAATTTGTATGCTAGGAAGCATGAAGCTAACTTTTCCTAGTATCCACGGAACAAGAGGTGTCAAAAGGGCCGAGCCGCCCGGCCCAGCCCGTGACGGGCCGGGCTTTGGCCCGGCCTGTTACTGTTCATACGGGCCGGGCTAGGCCAAAGAAATTGGGCCCACGGCCCGTGGCCCGTTGGGCCCTTATGGGCCGGGCCCATGAGGCCCTTATGGGCCACTAAGGCCCTTACTCGTTTTTTTTTTTTAATTTTGTTATTTTTTAGTAATTATTGATATTGGATATTAAAAAATTTAATTTCGCAATATATATAAATAATAACCATCAATTAATTTATTTAAAATTTTTAAGTTAAATTTTTTATATATTTAAATTATAAATAAACATTCTCCTTTTTATATGTACATTATTTTTCATATCAATTCACAAGAAAAATTATAAGGCATATAGAATTTTGAAATATAAAATAATGAAATAATATTTAAAACTTAAGAATTAAGATAGAAAATATTTTTAAAAGAAACAAATTAATTTTTATATATGTATTATTTTGATATTTATATATGTATATATTATATGTATTACTTTTAAAAAAGTTATTTTAAAAAAAGAAAAAAAAAGGGCCGGGCCCGGCCCGCTAGGCCCTGTGGGCTAAGGGCTCGGCCCGGCCCTCTAGCCTACGGGCTGGCCTGGCCCGGCCCCTTTGTAGGGGGGCCGTGGGCCGGGCCGGGCCCTATCAATGACAAAAGGGCCCGGGCCCGGCCCAGCCCGTTTAAAAAGCCCGTGGGCCGACTCGGGCCGGCCCTTTTGACACCTATACACGGAACAATGCATCTAGCTAGGTAGTCATTCAGCATGTGCACTTAATTTGGCCTATGACCTAATATTATAATCTTAATATATTTACCCAAGTTGCTGGATGTCCCACTCAATACTTACCTCAAAAGAATAATTAGTTATTAATTGCTCTTGCTTTTACTAAGTTACTTCGTTAGAAAAATTACCACGTTTTGAAAAGCGAGATTTTCAAAAATAATATGAGGACACAACTATGAATTGCAACCCGAGATGTCTATTTTGATGCCTGCTCATAAGAATCTGACAATTAATATGAAGAGATAACTGGAAGCCAACAATATTGCAGCCAACAATAATGCTTGTCTAAAGATTGCAAAAATTTCATTGAGAGTAGGAAAAGGCTAAAACTAGGTGATGGAGATGCCGAGGCCATTCGAAAGTTGTTTGTAAAGATGCAACAAAAAGACAAGAACTTTTTTCATTTGATGGACTTCAACGACGAAGACAGGCTAACTAATGTGTTGTGGATCCATCATTGTGCAAAAGCCGCCTATGAAGAATTTAATAATGTTGTCAGTTTTGACACAACATACCTTGTGAACATGTATAAAATGCCTTTTCTTACAATTGTAGGCATAAATCATCACGGACCATCAATTCTTTTTGGTTGTGCACTGGTTACACATGAGAACACAAGATCATTCAAGTGGTTTTTTATGAATTGGCTCTAAGCAATGGGAAATATTCATTCTAATGCTATTTTAACCAATCAATGCAAAAGCATCAAGTTAGATATCACTAATGTTATGCCTAACACTATTCATCGATATTGCTTGTGTCATATCCTTTGCAAACTGTCTCAGAAGTTTAGGAATGTTGTTGAATTCGACAAGGTAATTATCAAATTCAAAGCTTTTCTATGATAGTCTCACTATTTGAACTATTTGAGAGGAACTGGAATGAGTTATTGAGGAAGCATGGATTGGAAATGAATGATTGGCTAAAGGACCTTTTTAATCAAAGGTAAAGTTGGGCACCAGTTTATCTAAATCACAATTTTTGGGATGGTATGGTTTCTCCTCAAAGAAGTAAGGGAATGCATTTTTTTTTTTTATGGTTATGTTCACTTTTTTAGCTCGCTTAAACAATTTATTTGAACAATATGAGATTGCAATGAGTAATAATGTAAACACCCCCGCCTGGATATCCCAAATACCCGAACTACCCGAACGGGAGCGCTTACAGAAGAAAAAAGAATGAAACACAAGACAAGAACTACCCTGGCATGCATACACAAGAATTAAACACTACGGGAACACCGCTAGCATAGCAGTCACAAGATAAATAAATGAATACAGACTCATGTGCCAATATACATGAGACTCGAGGAATGGCACAATAAAAATAATAAAGTAAATCCTACTCAACCATTAGAGTTGACAGGGACTGACGGGACTGTCTGTACACCATACCGACTCTACCGCTAGAAGTTGACTCAGTAAGCATAAAGAAAGAAAGGCTGCAGGCTAAACATATCCAATAAACTCTCCCCAGAACACCAACCCCCAAGCACACACAAGCCATAAAACACTACAACATAATAATATTATTATAGCATAATAAAAGCACATACCGGTCATTGGGGCCCACACAAGACACACAACACCCCAAGTCCCATACCAACCTGGCGATGCCCTGAAAGGCAACATATATCTCCAACAAACCTGTGCGCGCTGTCCCGGGTCGGTGCTCCCATCACCCGTGTGCTCCCATCGGTTCTCCTGACACCCTAGCTGTAGAATAACCGAGCCGTAGACTCCCTTGGAATAGTCCTCCCGTCTGAGATTTGTGAACTATCGGTAACTATGCAATGCACATAAAAATGTAATGGCGTAGTGAGTATCAACGTGATACATTGGCGCCCATACATCCAAGCATCAAGCCATGCTCCACCCACATAGTAAACCACATGTGATGCATATGCCCGTGCCAGATGCAAACTAACCATGCTAGAATACCCATGTCCAAGCATACTCAATAAGTGAATATCCCAACATGCATCCCGTACCCATGTGCATATCAAACCATGAACAATAAAACAATATATCGAATCATGCAGTAAGTCACATAATGGCAGAGCTAGTCAACAGTGTCCGGCACCGGTCAACGGTCAGTGACTAGGAGTGTCCGCCCAACGGTCCACTTTAGGGCCGTACAATAGTCTACTCCACGTCACTAAACAGCCGGCCTTTGCCCCACTGCTCGATAGCTCTAGCCGACCCACACCGGGCGAATCCATAAATAAACCCGTACCACTAAGAACTTAGTCCCCAAGTTGGGTTCAACATCATTCTGAAAGGAATGGGGGAGGTACAAACCCCCGTAGACTCATAACAAATAAAATTCTAGAAGTCCTAGATTTAATATAAATTATACCAAATGATTAATACTCAATAAACAATGTTAGGTGCCAAATTAGCGTAAAGGGGGGGATAAAATACGAGAAACCACGGAGTCTCTCATGGGAATTAAAGAACATGAGGAGAGGGTTAAGAACTTGCCTTTACACGACCGTTTCTTGCCTTTCTTGCACTCTAGTTACGAAATAAAACGTTTCCTAGAAATTAATAAAATCATAACTTACATTAATCAAATTTAACCGTATAGAATTCTTAAACATATAATATGTAACGCCCCGTTTTCCCACAACGCGCATTACCTCGAGATTTCGGGAATATATATATATATTTTTTTCAACATCAAACACACAACATAAGTCTCTCGATACATATACCTTCATCATAATTATTTTTCGTCAATCCCGATCGTACCTTCTTAGCATATCAAAATTTAATAATAAATAAACTAAAACAGGTATTAACAATCACATCAGCGGAAGCAAAATTGAAACCTCAATGATATATAACCGACAATTCCTTTACAATAACCAAATTGATGTTTCACGTGAAAATATAAAAATATTACATTATCTCTGAACATCGTAATCATAGACAAAACCTACAAAAACTGAACATAACAGCTACATCTCGATGACATTCTTTCCCTTGGCGCCACTGCTTTCACCTGGAACGTTTGAATATTCCAGGGACATAGTCCAAATTAGATGCTGAATCATCTAAGTGAGAGTTCAAAAATATTTTCATGCAGATATGCAAAATCATCTATAAAACCGAACGCCCCAGCCTAAGAGAATCCCACATAACACTTAGCCTTAACCGGGAAAAATGCAATCTCTCTAAAGGCGACACGACCACACCGACCCATTGACAAACCAATCCTGCTTAAGAGGGACAACCTCAACATATGAACTCGAGAATCACCCCCATTGTCATTGTTAGGCTTTATGCTCCTACTCAAAAGCATTCCAAAATCCAACGCAACCCTACCCCCAAGAGTGTCACATCAGCACTATCCCCGAAATCCACAACACCTCGGCCTTAATGCTATTACTCAAAGAAACCTAGGGTGATGTCCACTCTCAGTCCCGCTACTTGAGCCAACAATCGGGGTGGTGTCCACTCTCAACCCCGCCACTTGAGTACCGTAGGGTGAAATCCGTCTTAGCCCCGTTCCAAGTGGGTCACATAGAATTAACCCTTGGCATGCATTCCGAGTGCTGACACTCGAGAGCTACGTCACAGGTTAACAACCCACGTCCCACATGGACAACGCAACATGCCAATGCCGAAAAATCATAACATGCATAACTTAAAATCAACAGTTCGATGTATGCAATCGTACGAAATTCAATGCATGTGTAAGTAACCATTTGGACAGACCATCACAATAAACCAAGCCATAGGGATGAACACTCACAGTAAGCCATTCACATGCTACTATAAGTCTTTTCGGGTAGAACCACTCACCTTGGGCTAAATTCAAGATTCTTAAAAAATGCATGCCCGATCAACCTCGATTCTCGTGCCAGACGCTCTATAGTTCAAATTCGAGCCTCAACAATACCCTAGACATCATATGCATTCAAAGGGAAATTAATATCTATTTTCCCAATTTTATCATTATTTTTCTCTAATTTCTTCCTATTTTTCTCTCGATAATTTCAAGTAAATACCACTTCAAGCATTTTTTCTAAATTTTTCTCCACAAAAATTCATAAAAAAATATTTATAACCCTATGGAATTTTCTGAAAATTTTCCAGATTTTTATCCTATTTTCTCAAATTTCCATAATTACTTTTCCTTGATAAAATTTATTTCTCACTGATTTCATTCGAATATACTTCAATAAAAATCACAAAAATTCATAAAATAAATTCCTTATCCTTCTGTAATTTTCTCAGAATTTTATAAAAATTCCTCCTATTTATTTTATATTTACATTTCCTTTCAAAAATCCAAATTAATTATCTCCTCAAGAAATTTCCAAGATAAAAATTCATCAAAATAAAATATTCCTTTTCCTTGAATTTCTGGATATTTGTCCAGAATTTTAATTCCTTTAATTTTATTTTTTATCGAATTTTCTATATTTTCAGCATTTAAAAAAATACAAAAAATACCTCCGGTCATCTTCTCCGGCGACGGCACACCGGAAAATTGAAACGACAACACCAGGATGTTCCTCTCCCTTAGTCGATCTCAATAGTATCCATCTTGCTGGGAAAAAACCACCGAAAACCTTTCGATTTGGCCGAAAACATTTGGCCAAAGCTATCCCGCCACCGAACTCTGGCGAATCAAATTGACTTTCGATTTGAACTCCGATTGACACGAAACTTTTCAGATTTTCTACCCATAGCCTTGCGACCAAAATCCCCTTAATAGATCATTCGATCGATCACTCTTCAACCCGATTTGATACTTCACGCAATATGTATATATATATACGACCGAATGTATATATATGCCAAAACACTCCCTACACTACTCCAAAAGTTCTCAAAATCTCTAGAATTGCTCCTCACAACCTGGGGAACAAAAGCCCCTTATCCCTGACCTCTAATTCGCTCCCAAAAGTGAGAAATCCGAAGTAAAATTTGTGATACAAACCCTCACCAAAACTCGGCTATTTATAGCCAAATTTATCCGTTTTTCCGACCAATCAGAGGCCATAGCTTCGCCCTTACGCGACCTTGGCCATGCCCTATCGAAGAACACTACAAATCCCCGGATTTTTTGGCCCAAAATCGCGGCCAGATCTGCCATTTTTGAGCAGATTTTCAAAAATTGCACTTTAGCCCCTTAAAAATTTTCTTTTGCATTTTGGCCCTTATCCTCAAGCCCCTTAATTATCCAACTATACCACTAAGACCCACAAGATTAGTAATTCTCATTTCTCCCTTGAAACTTTTGAAAAATTACTGTTTTGACCTCCCTCGGGCAAATTCAAAAAATTGCACTTAGGCTCGATTGATCGTTTTGACCTCAAATCCACTCGATTCAACTTGAAACCACTTAAGGGTTGTTCTATACATTAAATATTATTTCTAGACACTCTGTTGATTTTTCGGACATCGTCTATAACAATTCGGTAATACGACCTAATTGGCAACTGTATTTTTGCTGTATCGAAAACTGTTCCCGATCTCATTTCTTTTATCACTAAAAATCATAATTTAAATCACTCGTCGATACTACACCATTTTTCTTGGCTATCTAGGGTTCGGGGTACTCTCTCTGACTAATTCGATCGTCCAAAGCTGTGTTAGTGTACCCTATAGTCTTATTTTTTCAAAATTCCATTTATGCCCTTTATCAAATATCATTTTTATCCTCAAATTATTCCCGGGTATTACATAATGCTTCTAATACTTTTTACCCACGTAGGCACACCGCAAATAAAACCCCAACAAGACTCATATTTAATTTAAATTAAATCACTTTAATAAAATCATCGATTCGTATAATTAATACGTGAAATCGACGAATTAAGGGAATGCGTGGGGTTCATAAAATGAAAGGAGATCACAAAGATAGAAGGGAGCTTGTCTCGTTTAAGCTGATTACAATGTTCTTACACTTGAACACCACCAAAATAATACACACTGCAAATTAATATAAACTCCCAAAATTAATAAAATTGGACCCAAAATAAAATTCCAACCATACAAAATGATTAATATATATTACTTAACTTACTTGAATATTTAAACCGTGACTACATTGAATATTTTCTTCAATTTTTGCATAATTTCTTATTCATTTAGCCTCTGTACACCATTTCGTTCTTCTTCAATTTTTTTCTTCTGTTTGCTGCTTCAGAAATGCTCGAAATGGGCTTAAAAATGGTGCAAAAATGGTGGCCAGAACGAGGCCATATGGCGCAACAGCAACCGTGCAAGCTACCACCATCTTGATCCCGCGCGCACGCTCGCGGATTTGATCCCGCGTCTCTCGCCCGGCAACCCTCAAGCACAATCGCCCGCGCCACACGCATCCTTCAACATATATACGCCTTTCATTAAATTTAAGGTGAATTGTGGCCACTTCCGCTATTCACATTTCAGCACCCCCAATTTCCTTTAATTGCACATACGTCCAAACTTCCATTTCCACTTATTCCACTAACACCCCAAACTTTCAGAAATTTCACTAAATTAATTTATTTCACTATTTTCATAAATACTCCCAATTAAATTAATTAATTACCTTATTTACCCATTTTCTCAAAAATAACATATATAGACATTTTCTCTTAATTCCTCAAATATTCCATAATGACTTCAAACACCAAAATTAATAATCATTATTTATTTCTCAATTTTCAGAATGTTACAAATAAGATCTAGAAAGAGTTCCTTGTTGACTACGATTTAAAGTGTAAAGTGGTTAAATGGATATCAGAGTTTGATTGGGAAATACAATTCCAATAGGCATATACAAATTCAATATTCAAGTTAGTTCAAAATGAGATCAGACGCGTGTTGTACTGCAATGTTATTCTGCTAACTGAAGAGGAAACAAGGACAACACCCACTGGGGTAGGTATTGAAAAATATAAAATAATGGAGAGATGCATTTTAAATAATTGGTACCATAAGGAATTTATTTACATTGTTGAGTATAGAGAGAATGATGATTATTTAAGCTACAATTGCAAGAAATTTGAATTCAAAGGCATACCTTGCTGCCACATCTTTAAATTGATGTCCTCAAAAGACGTGAAAGTTATCAGTGAAAGATATATATTAAGGAAGTGGAGAAAAAATGTTGTTAGATGTCATTCTAAGATTTTATTTGCTGGAGATTATCCTCCACATGACTGATGAATTCAAGAAATTCAAGGAAGTGGAACATTACTTTCAGGAATGTACTGATCTAGCTTTTGGTTGTAGAGAGAAGACGGAGTTTATACAAAGACGCTTGACAACTCTGAATAATGATTTAATTAATTGAAATGATATTATGACTGCTAATGAATCTATTACAATAAACACATAATAGGATGAAGATGAGAATTTGGAAATTGGAGGTATGCCAATTTTGGATCCAAATGTTGTTCATGGTCATGGAAGGTCGAGGAGTAATCATTACAAATCATCATGAAAAGTTAATCAAAACAGAGGTAGGAGTTCACCTCGTGGAGGTTGTGGGGCTTGTAGAAGTAATAATGATGAGATACAAAATCATTTCAATAATTCATGATCCATGCTTACGTATTTATTTTTTAATTATTTACGTATAATTGATATTTTTTACATTATATTTTTGATTTTTCAGATTGAAGGTCAAGGATCACACATGATAGATTTGAATGAAACTATAGTTGGAACTCAAAGTAGCCAAGCAATATGAATTATTGTTTATGCATTGGACAAAGATATTCTGCAAGACTATAGTTGTGTATCAATTTTTGTTATAACAGATTAAGGACAAAGATGTTCTGCAGATGGTTTAATTCCTCGTTAGAATTTATGTTATAACAGATTAAGGACAAATATATTATACGCATATATTTTTTTACAAAAATTGAAACGTATATATGACACATTATCTATAGATATAATATGTAAAATTTTTATTGATGAATTTATTCAGTTAAAATATATTAAATACAAATTAATGAGTTCGAATAAAAAAAATACACAAAAAAAAAGTTTGAATAAAAAATTAAGAAAAGTAATACTAGCTTCTTCTTTTCGATGTCTTTTGCAGAGACATCTTGGCACCAAACAATAAGAGTCATTTGTTTTTTCCAAATGCAAATGAAAAAAATGATAAATTTATTAATGTATATTATTTGTAATTAATATTATCCATATTATATAACTTATCAAACTTATAATATAATCTATTAAGAATAAGAATTGATATATCTTGGTTGTTTGTATATAATTGATATATCTTAGTTGCTTATGAATATATAAATTAAAGTATAAAATTTATAATAAATATAAACTTTAAGTTTAATGAACAATCGTCAACATGCTTCGATTCCCATTGCATGCAATTGGGTTTAAGAGGGACTTTTAATTTTTGGGTTCGAGTTAGGAGGGACTTTTAATTTATGATATAATTATATTCATAATATATAAATAAATCAAAATATTAATTTAAATAATTAAAAATACTTAAAAAAATTATATCTCACAGGGCCCAATCACTTAAAACAACAAATTAATAACTAAATCATAAGTTACAACAACATTTCGTAATGACATACTAGTAAGAATAAGAATTGATATAATTTACTATAATATAATTTACTAAGAATAAGAATTGATATATCTTGGTTGCTTATGAATTTAAATTAAAGTATAAAATTTATAATAAATATAAATTTTAAGTTTGGTGAACAACATAATATAAATAAAAAAGTATTCAAGACTATGGAAGAAATCAAAATCGATATTTTCAAAAGAATTTTTAATAAGCATTGAAAAATGCATGCATTGGACATTAAATTTATATTTATTAAAAAAATTCTATTAAAAATCAAAATTTATATTTATTAGAAAATTCATGCATTACATTTATAAATCTTATCTTATCTTTCTTATTAATATATTAAAGTAGAATAGTTTGCAAAGCTTTTTTCCCTTCAAAATTTACATTAAATTAAAGATTGTAATAATTAATAATTAAAGTAAAACTAAGCATGGTTTTTTCAATGCATAGATTTTCTAATACTAATTAAAAATTCTCTTAAGATTTTTTATTTCTACTCTTGAAAAAATTAAATATGAATTTGACTTATTCAAGACTATGAAAGAAATCAAAATTCATATTTTCAAGATAATTTTTAGTTAATATTGAAAAACCCATGCAATATATTTATATTTTTTTTATCTTATCTTATTTCTTATTAATATATTAAGGGGGTGTTTGTTAAAATGAGCAAGATAAAGGTTATCAAGATAAGCTTGGAATGCATTCTAGATCAAGATATAGAATGATGAAGATAAGGCTAGAAAGCATTCCAAGATTTCTATCAGAGTGTTTGTTAAAGTTTTTGTAATTCATTGATAATTGTATTTTTTCTTTTTATGTGTTTATTAATGCATATGATAAGTACCAAGATAAGAGTTTTTTTACCAAAATATCCCTATTATTAAATTTATGATTAAAATGCTATTTTATGATTAATATTAATTGTCAAAGAAATAAAAATAAAAATTAATATTTTATTTTCTAAATTCATGTTCAAAAATAAATTTAAAAGGAGTTGAAAAGTAGAAATAATTATTATTAGAATTACAATAATTCTACCTGGATAATTAAAAATGGCCAAAACATATTTTCATAATAGATAATAAAATATAAAATTAAATAAAATAATTTAAAAATTGGTGAAATGAATTATATTAGTTAATAATATATATAGAGAGAGAGAAAGAGAGAAATTTAAATTTTAAAAATTAATGAAATGAATAATGTCATTTAAATTTTAAAAATTGTCAAAACTAAATGTATTAAATAATATTAATTATAAGACTTAAATAAATAAGTTTTTTTAATAAATTTAAATATTTAAAATACATTAAATGGCATTAACTATCCTACAAGGGGTATATAAGTAATTGAGCCTTATCTTGAAAGAACTAGATAAATTTATCCGATGGGGAGGTCAGATAAATTTGTTTTGAAATGAAAAAATAAGAGGTCATGTGAGGTTTTTTCAGAAATGGTCAGATAAATTTAACAAATACATTAGAAAGACCAAATATCCGGAATACTTCCCATCTCCGACATTTTCTCCCTCTTATCTTGATTAATAAACATCCCCTAAAGTAGGATAATCTCCAAAAACAAGCATTAAATTAAAGGTAGTAATAATTAATAATTAAAATAAAACTAAGTATGGGTTTTCCAATCTTTATTATTTTTATCTTATATTATTAATTAATATATTAAAACAAGATAGTCTATAGTATAATTAATTAATAATTAAACGTAATAATAATTAATAATTAAAGTAAAACAAAGCATACATTTTTCAATGCATGATATTTTAGTATTTGATTTGATTATAATTAATTAACTTTCAATAGATGACTATCAAAATCATCTATTGAAAGTTTCAGTAACAATCTCTAATTAAATATTATTTATATAATATTCTAGTATTTAATTTGATTATAATCAATTAACTTTTATATATAATTATTGAAATCATTTATTGTGATTATACCTCCCGTGCATATGGGTTACACTACTAGTATATTTTTAATTTAAAAAGAATATATTTAATGAGACAAGTTGAATATGTTGTTTTATATGTTGTTGTACAAAATATAATTTTATAATTTGATTTGATTATAAAAAATATTTACTTTAATTTAAATAAAGAAAATAGTATTTATAATTTGTTTTTGAATTATAGTATTTTATAATTTAATATTTGAATTCATATATATGTAATATATATAATATATGCTATTTGGTCTATTTGAGGATTTAACTTACATTTTATAACGAATAATTTTTTAATAACTATATAGTAGTTTGTATAATGTTAACTATATAAATACTATAAAAATTTTGAATAATAACATGATTTTGATTTAAGTGTTTTGGTTGGAAATGACTATGATTACATTGTAAGTATTAGTGAATAATTACTTTATAAATAATAAAAAAACCTATATATAAGAAAAATAAAAATATAATCAATTTTCTTGAAAAAAAAATGATCAAATTGTTTACAATGGGAATCGAACCATGGGCTACAAAAATCCGATCAAACATTCATCTCATGAAAAATATTCAGAATATAAACCCTCGCCTTCTTCGAAACAAACCCACTTCCTCCCTCTCCTCTTTCTCTTCTTCCCTTCATTCCTTGCAGCACAAAAGAGCTGGCCCGTTGTTTACTCTTCTTCATCCTTGTTGTTTACTATTCTTTTCTCCCTTTCCCTTCATCCTAAATTGCACCAAATATTATCTATCTAGGAATACAAGTCCATTTAATTAATCACTGCATATCTTAATTAATTACAAAAAAATGTTAAAATAATTTAAATTAGTTTATTATTAATTAATTAATTATAATTCAAATTTTATTAATCTTATAAGTAAAATTTAAATAGTATTCTTAATTTTTAATACATATTGGTTTTTTAAAACAATGAATTTATTTAAAAAATAAAAAAAAAATTCTGTAATCCAATGAATAAAATAATTGGAAAATGAAATAGCTCATGCATATCAAACTGTTTGTCTAGATACTTGTTTTTGGAAATAGAACATCTCCAACTTTTTACCCTTTTTCTTATAAATAATAGTGCAATAGCAAGACTTATTTTTACCCCTCTTCCCTCTGCAACCTATTTCTAAAACTAAGTTTTCATCCTATGGATCAACAAACACCACCAAGGTGAAAAAGGACTGGTGAGTGGACAATCCCTCCATCACCAAAAAGCTCGGAGATGATGTACCAGAAACTTAGGGAACAACAACATGAACTAAAGAATGAAATTAAGGAACTCATGAGAAGGATGATTGTTGAGTATGGGGAAGACGACGCGAGGGACTTTCTGCTTGAGAAGTTTCCATTGGCGAAGATGTATGATATGTTTATAGAAGTTTTGCACTCTATTCAAGAAGAAAATGATCGCAAAGATGATGTCATTTTGATTCCTGACCCCAGCTCTAATTTCGTAAACAAGTGAATAAATTTTCATTCTTCCTCAGTCATATTTTGTAATGCCCCAATCATTGTCATCTTTTGTAATGCCTAGATCATCTTTTGTTATGCTTGCTACCTTTTGTAATTCTAATTAAAAATTTGGTCATTTTGCAATCATTTTTATAATTGTTTTTATGGATTTGTTTTGTAAATTGTTTTTTGGCAAGAGTTGTTTCTCTTTTAATAGTCATTATTTTTAATTTCATCTATGAAAAGGAACAGTATGAAATACAGTGCGATATATTCTTCATTTTCTTAATATAAAAAGATTATATCAAATTTCAAGTCTACAAAGCGAAAAAAAAAACTATGCACAATGTCATTTTCGTTCTCCATTTTCTGTCTTTGATCTCCCACGTTGATAACATCAAAAGAAATAAGAAAACTGAAATGAAGTATGCCCGAACGGGGCGACGGACTTCAAAAGTGTTGAAGTCCATGCAGGACACTTCTCGGCGGACTTCAACAATGCTAGGCAGATAAGTTGAATTCTGCCAAGGCGCTGCTAAGAAGACGAAAATACTCTCACAAACTAAAACAATCCCTCGTATTCCCAAACTAAAATCGTCTCTATCTCTCTCTCTCTCAAAGACCCGCTTGATATCCGTTGAAAGACATAGTGACCGTTCGACCCGCCGGCCGCCGTGCGACGTAACCTCCATCGACATCTATGACCAGCATAACAGATGTGTGATTTATGTATAATTAATTCACCCTAGTCAAATATACATACAATGATGAAAAGAATGTCGATCCCATAAGAACTAGATTACAATACCAAAATAATTTTAATTTAGCCTAAGTTAACTAATTAATTAATCAGCTGAATAAAAAGAAAAATAAATGCAAAGATTGAATTCTTTATGAGAAAAATTAATCAATAAATGCACTAGAGTTTAGATTTCATTTAATCTAGATTATGTAATTATCTATTCAATCCGATTCAAAATCAAAAATACCTTTATAGTATTTTATAATTATTTGCATGTGATGGTGGATTTCCCTCAATTAATTAATAAACTTTCTCAAGTCATATTAATTATTTATTAATTCAATTCCACTGTTAGATTTCTAATCAGATATTAACGAAATAAATAAGTATTAAGTATTTTGAAAATCTCTAATATTGGAAGGGCATTTGACTCACTAAGCTTCCTCGATTCTCATACATGAGCTAATCATCTTTCGATCTCATAGTCAAGCATGTGACTTATTTTGCCCATAGATCTAATTTATAACAATCCTTTAGTCAGTCATGTATAAATTATTAAATCATTAAAAGATAACCAATCTTTTAAACCATTAAGCACAACAATATAAAATCTCCATGCAAATAATAATCGAGTTTTGAATCAAACTAAACAAATAATCACATAATTTCAGAATTAAATTCCATCCAAATCCTAGTTAAAATAATTTAACTAGACATTAATAAAATAAAAATAAAATAGAAATTAAATAGAGAATAGGAACTTTCTGCCCAAATGTAAAACAGATCTGGGTTAGAGTAGGCGTTCTTCATGCGGCCTTCACTGTACGCCTCTTCTGTGCAATTTCTTCTTGTGCACGACCTTTGAAAGCTCCAAATCCTGCAGCCTGTTCTCTTCCGTTCAATCCCTTGTATATGTGCGCCGCCTCCAGAAGCTCCCCCCAATTCCTCTTCTTCCCTTTTTAATCCAGAGAGGATGTGCACGGCCGCCCTAACTTCAGTCCCATTCCCCTATGACTTTCTTTAATATTTTATTATATATATATACATGCCTTAGCCCTCATCTCAATCTCCAATTTCAACTTCTCAATTTGCTGCTTCTACGGAATCTTCAATTGAGCCTTTAATTATAATATAATATACTATATAATATATATTTAAAAAATATATAATATAATATATATATTTAATTATTAGTAGATAAATAATTTATTTTTTATTTATATTATAATATTAATTTTAAAATTAATTTTATAATATCTATTTTTTTCTTTTTTTATGCTCAAATCTTCAAAATATTATCTTTTATTGGGTTCTTACAAAACGAGATTAAAATAATATAAAATTTATTTAAACACACATTTATGTAAGAAAAATAACATAAGGTTAAGATAAAAATTAGATTAAAATATATATACAATTAAGTCCTATCAAATACTCCCACACTTAATCTTTTACTTGTCTTCAAGCAAAACAAAAAAGAAATAAAAAAAATAAACATTTTATTTTTACGCTAGGCCAAAATCAAGAAATCCAACATATCAATACATAATTAATCTCAAAATCGACGGAAATTTGGAAAAATAGGACTCTCGGTATGAAACTTTGCAAAAGCAAGACATTTTAAAAATATTTGCAAAACTAAGACTTTTGAATGTGTATTAGACAAAAATACCCCCGCTTTTCAGGTAACTCTTTCCGTGTTCTTCCTTTTTCTTTTTCAATAAGGCTTTCCTTCTCTCTCTATTACTCTATATATAAAGTATATATATATATATGTCCTACATTTTTTTTTTCTTTTACCACTCTCTATAACCTAAATATATGTGTATATATTGTTCACGTTCAATGATTGAGTTGAAGAGATGTGGGTCTCTCTCGTTCTCTCTCTATTGTGTATATATGTATTATACATGTATTGTGTGTTTTTGCGTTGGTGGGAGATGAGAAGAGTTAAATGGCGACCATATATAGAAAAAAGAGAAAAGCGACCGCAACGACAGCAATGACGTTGCTGATATATCAATTAACATATATCGGTTAATTGATATCAATTAACAGATATCGATTAACAGTTAACAGATATCTGTTAAATATTAAAATTTTGAATTTAAATTGAATTAACATTAATTAATTTGATTCAATTTTTTTTATCTTCAGTTCAATTTAATCTGGGTATTCTAAAAGTTTGAATTTTTCATTTGGTTTGAAAACTAATATTCTATAAATGATAATCGAAGGAAACAGTAACTATGAATGGAGTGGTTATTAAGGTACAATTTACTTAGAACAAACTTAGTTAATTACATTCAATTCGATTATTTCGATAAGAAAGAAGATAGGGGGTTTATATATAAGAATATTTTGATAAATTTTTTATATTAATTTTAACAGATATCTATTACGGATCTCGATTAACGATATCTGTTAACAATTGATAATATAAAAAATTTATCAAAACATTCTTATATATAAACCCTCTATCTTCTTTCTTATCAAAATAATCGAATTGAATTAACTAAGTTTGTTCTAAGTAAATTGTATCTTAATAACTACTCCATTCACAGTTATTGTTTCATTCGATTATAATTTAAAAAATATTAGTCTTCAAACCAAATGAAAAATTCAAACTTTTAGAATACCTAGATTAAATTGAGCTAAAGATAAAAAAAAAATTGAATCAAATTAATTAATGTTAATTCAATTCAAATTAAAAAATTTAATATTTTAATAGATATCTATTAACTATTAATCGATATCTGTTAATTGATATCAGTTAATCGATATATCAGCAACGCCATGGCCATCACTGCGATCGTTTTTTTCTTTTTTCTGTATATGGCCACCATCTGGCTCTTCTCCTCTCCCATCAACGCAAAAACATACAGTACATGTATAATACATATATGCACAATGGAGAGAGAATGAGAGAAACCCACATCTCTTGAACTCAATCGTTGAACGTGAACAATATATACACATATAGTTAGGTTACAGAGAGTGGTAAAAGAAAAAAAATGGTAGGTGAATATATATATATATATATGTGTGTACTTTAAATATAGAGTAATAGAGAGAGAAGAAAAGACTTATTGAAAAAGAAAAAGAAGAACACGGAAAGAGTTAACTGAAAAATGGGGGTATTTTTGTCTAATACACATTCATAAGTCCTAGTTTTGCAAAGATTTTTAAAGTGTCTTATTTTTGCAAAGTTTCGTACCGAGAGTCCTATTTTTCCAAATTTCCCTAAAATTAGGTACCCTCCATATTATCATATCAACTCTAAATCCAAAAGCATCACTTTTGATGCCATGCATACTTCACAATTAAATCATGCAATAGTTTTATTTCAATCACTTCTCTCCACTACTACAAACATAAGAAGTAACAAGGATGATATTTTTTTTGAATCAATCTTTCTAAGCATTACTTGGCTTTTGACGTGAATGTCGACATTTTGTGATGAAGACACTCGGTTGTTCTCCTAAATAATTGCTTAGAATGCATTTGCATACTTATATTTTAAACTATCATTTGGCGTGAAGGATGATGTATGAGCACACTGTCAACCCCCAATTACTACTAAACAGCTCAAAACATAGGAGTAGATAAATAACAATAACAATTTTTTTTTTTTTTTTTTTGCTTTTTTTTTTTTCATCATCCCATTTTACTTCAACTTTGTTTAGGCCTAGTTTCAAGAAATAATTACAATATTATTCTCACATAATCAATTATGCATAATCACAATATCCCATAAATTTTGTAAAGAAGCATATATTTCAACAATCATGATAATCTGTCATAATCAATTCATTTTCCTTAACACTATTAAATCTAGAATCAATAATCAAATAGAATAGTTCCCAATTTTGAATTAACTATGCATTGAACCAAAGTTAATATAGGAAACATGAAATCGGCCTAGACAAGAAAATAAAACATTTTTCTAAAGAAAATCATCATTCATGCACATTATAAATTTATTCCTTTTTTTTTTGACAATCAAAAAAATTGAGAATTATTGAATTTTCCACCCCCACACTTAAATTAAATATTGTTCATAATATTTAAAAATAAGAAAAGAAGAAAAGAAAAGCGATACTCCCCTAATGTAGACCTTCTTGGGATTACTTGAAGATTGTTCGGCTTATTCTTTTGAAGAAGAGGGGCCAAATTTCTTCATTCAACACGTCCTAAAAAAATGAAATAAGAAATCAATCAAAGAGTATTCTAAAAATTAAGATAAATAAAAAGAAAAAATAAATAATATTTCGAATGGGTTGCCTCCCATCAAGCGCTTCTTTATAGTCATTAGTTTGACTACATTTTCATCTTCAAGGAGGCTTGAATTTAGCCAACTTTTTCTTTTTTTGCCATTATTTCCTTCAATACTTTTCATAATTGGGCATTAGGAAATAACATCAAGCAAATGGATGTTAATATAAAACTTTTTAAACCTCTTTAAAAATTTAATAGCTTGTTGAAGCAAATTAGCTGTAAGAAATATTTTTGAAAAAGGAAGAGCGGTTTCAAAAGATTTTAAATTAAGAATAGAGGAACTTCCCTTGTTATTCATTCATAACTCATGGTCTTCTTCTTTGGTTTCAAGATCTTGGCTTTCTTTCTCTTTTGTATGCTCTTCACTTTTTTCTTCTTTTTCATATTCTTGTTCACTTTGCAAAGTGACGACTTATACTTATTCCCTTGGATTCTTCTCAATATTGCTAGGCATTCCTCCCTGTGGCTTTGCCAAAATTGTTTGAGCAAGTTATCTAATTTGAGTTTCCATGCTTTGAAGTCTTGCTGTAAGGCCCGCTTCCGAATACTCGAAAGAAGGTCCTTACATAAATGATATAAAACAAAATTGAACTCAACTCATTTTATTTCTAGCAGCGGAAATTTAATAAGATTTAATTACATTCTCAATATCTCATAACTCTAGGCTCGCTGGCCATACAAAATATTAAGAGGCTCAAATGCCCATAACATAATAAATTCTCACTATTACAATCTCACCAAATCACTAACTAGGATCTTTAAAGCTAGGACGCGTCTCCGTACACCACTATCCCTGGGCTGCAGTCCTACTGGACTCGCCCCCAATAACTGTCTTTCCTTTACCTGGAATGGCAAAGAAGATCAAGTGAGCCACAAGGCTCAGCAAGTTCGAGAAATAATGAACAATATATAGGATCCAAGAACATGATGACACCAAGAAGAGTAATCAAGAACTCCACAATTATATACAATAATTCGTAATCCATGAATTATCAATTCAACTCAATATATCATGTCACCATGTATCCCTATGCAAATGTGTATAAAATTTCAATGTCATTATTAATTCTCACAGGCTCGCAAGCCATCAATCAATACATGCAAGAGTGCATAATTTCATTATCAACATCAATTTCCCCGGCTCTCAAGCCATAAATCAATGCATGCAAAAGTGCATAAGTTTCATAGAACCTCACAAATAAATATGGAGCCAACCTGCCGGGCTATGGCCACCTCGTCCCGCGCCAGGTGCTCTAGGGTACCCTTTCTCCCTCCGCGCAAAATAATAAGTGCGCAAAATATATACATAACATGAACATGAATGCATTTTCCAATCACATGCATTTAAATTTCTATTTCCTCAATATTCATACTTTCAACACCACTTACCCATACCAGGTATTTACCATCATCGAATAGATTCAACATATCTTACTTCAACATTTTCCACATTCAAGATGTAACCTTTGACACAAATGATTCATGTAAGTTATAATATCGGAATAATTTGAGAAATGCTATTGAAGGTTAAATCTTGATTCGCCAATTGAGGAGTATTATAGATTTAATAACTATTTTTTTCCATCATATGATATTCTGTGACTTCATTTAACCAATGACAGTATGCATTTACTTGCATTCGTGCTCATAGCTCAATTTCATGATTAATCCCCATGCAATTAAAATTCCACACCATGCGTATTTGCTCATTGACAAGCTAGTATTGATCTTTTACACAAACAGTGAGTGTTTAATTTGATGATCATATTCTGAGAAATATTTAAAAGGAATTTCACTAAGGCATCTCATAATTTGGATATTTTTGGGATCATTTAAAATAGATAAATTGCATTCAATACACTTACCATGGTCACGCTTGCATATTCTTATTTACTATCAGATTTGGCTTTGATTTGCTAAAAGAGTGTATAGCTTAAGGCAATTTAATTTCCAGAAGATGACCGTGCTAAGTTTCTATTTAATAGGTATATATATATATATATAAGCATGTATAAAGTTCATTTGAATTTGGAGTGTGATATTCAAAGGCCAGCAAAGGTATTTGGATTTAAGGCATGGTATTCAAATACAGTTGGGGTTATTTGTATGGTTATAAGGTACATATGCAAGGGGTTTCAAATGAAACAGTGAGGCAATTCGATTGACGTATATAAATATAGGTGAGTATGATTTGAATGGGTTAAGAGGCATTTAGATGAGTTATATGCATATATGCAGATCAATTCGAATAGGATCTGAAAGTATCATTCGGATAAGTCAAGGGCATTCGAATGGGACAGCTGAAATTCGAATGGATTCGAATGGCAGCCCAGCCATTCGAATGGGCTTATGATATATATATATATAGGCGATTCAAACAGTAAAATTTTCAGATTTTTTTTATCCAAGAATGACGGGGCCATTACAGACTCAATTTAAATCCAAATAATACAGGTAATATATCAAAATGAAGCCTAAAATGTCTAGTTTATAACCCAACAAACGGATCTCAATTTGGAGATGGGAAGAGAAAGTTATAGGCCCAAGAACACCAGGTGGTCGGATTACACGAACAGATTTCATGACAGAAATTAATCGGGTTAATATGGGCCCAAACCATAACCAAATCATTCAAATAATATATTGAATCGAAGCCTATGAAGTCTAGTTTCCAACGCATCAAACGGATCTTAAATCGGATATCATCACAGAAAGATATACCCAAAAGAATGAAGTATGGTCAGAACTGTTACAGCAAATTGCAAGTTTAAGAGGCACATTCGAATGACTTCTAACATATTCGAATGATAGGGAAATTCATTCGAATGAGGGCACTGTTGCATTCGAATGTTAGGCAAAAATCACAGCAATATGAACAGTAAATCATGAAATTCATTCGAATGAGGGAGGAACTCATTCGAATCTCATTCGAATGGGACTATTCTGGACAGATTCGACATTGCTTGGTAAACAGGGCATAACTTTCTCGTATGAGCTCCGATTGAGCTGATTCAAGATGATATGGAAAGACAAGAAAAATATCTACAACTTCCATGTTTTGAGTTTTAAAGGATTCTGGATTCATAAAGGTCAAAATCGGGTTTGAAGTTGCTACTATTGCAGTTTGTCCAGATATGGCCATCTTTGAGTGTAGCATTTGATGGGTTTTATATATATTCTTAGATGAGGCTATCCACATTCTTTTACCCTTATACAAACTCGCTCGGATGAGACACACACCCTTCAGATGTTACTCACATGACTTCTCAAGAATCATTCAAATAAGATCCCCGTATATATATATATATGTGTGTGTGTGTGTGTGCACATGTAATACACTGTTCTTTCAAATGTAGAACGAACAAAGTTCATCATTCTTTTCTAGTTGTATAAATGCCATTCCCGAAAGAAACTTGGGATGATTCAAACCCCAAAGAGACATCAATGAGACCATGAGAAAACAAGTAGAGAATCCAAAGACACAACAACAAAAGGGGCATCACAGACAGCAAGAGACGTTTATATATCTATATATATAAGCATATATAATCACTCACAGTGACTAATTTAACAAGGCTGAGAGATAGGGACTCGCACGGGAACAAGAAATAATAAGAGAACTTGCACCGAAATAAAGGATGAGTGCAAGAAGAACTTGCCTGATGGAGTCGCTCCAACAAAGGAGAACTAGGACTCTGCCTTGAAGCTCCAGACGCAACAGATAGTGGGAGAAGAAGATGAAGTGCTATGATGAAATGTTAAATAAAAAGATGCAGATGAAGAATGAGATATGGCAGGTGAAAAAAGCTAGACGTTGGCAGGTTACATGGAAGAGGAAAGCTTCGGGCGCAACAGAGGGAAAAAGGAGAGGGTTACAGGCTTGCATGCTGCATCCTGTCAAATTACCAGATTGCCCCTCACCTTTATAGTAGTCAAAAGAAAGACCAAGGGCACTATTGGCATTTGATGGCCAATTTATTTTGTGATTATTTTCTTTCAAAAATTTCAAATCTCATTTCCTAATTGGGCTCAGCCCATACCGTGGGCTATTCCATGGCCCAACTCCTCAACCCAAATAAATTATCATAATCCAAGCCAATATAATTAAAACTTTTGAACACATCACAATAGCCCAATCCACTTGGACTTTCTCCACATTTTTGGATCCCATTTAGATGGGCTACTAAATTCTTATTTCCACTTACACTTTATTTCATAAAAAAAAAAAAAAAAATATTTTCAATCCTCAATTAATTAAAGTAAAAAAATTTTGAGCCCATAATAAAATACTCGAAAACACCTAGACCCCCTATCGGGTCGTTACACTTGCCTTTGTACTATTGATAAATTTTTCCATCATGTCTTCTAAATTTGACTTTTCTTCTTATAGATTTTGATGTTGTTGAAACCTAAGAGGTGTTTGTCGTTGATCATTACTCCAAATTAGGATGGCTCCACCATTCAAGATTGTAAGTGTCAGGGTAAGGATTGAAATTGGACCTATTGCCACCATAAGAAATAAAATCAGTCTATTCAGGGGAAGAATAAAAAGGATTTCCTACTTGACAATCAATACTAATGTGTCCCCTTTGCCCACAAAGCTCACAAGAAAAAAAATAAGAAGGAGAAACATTCATTGTTAAAACCCTCTAATTTTTCACATTTTTATTTAATATAGCTATTTGAACAGATAAGGCAGTGATAGGATCAAAGTTATAAATGTCAACTCCCTTTGTATGTGCTTTCTCATTGCCCCATTGATAGTTGTTGGATGCCATCTCCTGGAAAAGTTAAGAATTAAAAATTAAAAATTTCATAAAAGGTAAAGAAAAATAAAAATAATCATAAATAAATTAAATAAAGAAAAATTTTAATTCGAAACAAAAACATATAAAGAAAAAGAAAAGAAGTAAAAATTAAAAATTAAAGCAGAAAAAAATAATAATAAAATAAAATTAAAATCCTAAAGTAAAATATATACATGTTCAATCTAAGGCTAACTTATGTAATTATGATATGCAATAAATTAGTCCCCGGCAATAATGCCAAAAACTTGATGTGTGATTTATACACAATTAATTCAGGCAAGTATACCCTAGTTAAATATGCATATAGTGATGAAAAGAGTATCGATCCCACGAGTACTAGATCACAATACAAAAATAATTTTAATTAGCCTAAGTTGAACTAATTAATTAATTAAATAAATAAAAATAAAAATAAATGAAAAACTGAATTCTCTTTGAGAAAAATTAATTAATAAATGCACTAGGGTTTAGATTTCATTTAATCTAGATTATATAATTATCTATTCAATCCGATTCAAAATCAAAAATACCCTTATAGTATTTTATAATTATTTGCATGTGATGATGATCTCCCTTAATTAATTAATAAGGTTTCTTAAGTCATATTAATCCTTTATTAATTCAATTTCACTGTCAGATTTCTGAGTAGATATCAACGAAATAAATAAGCATTAAGTTCTTTGAAAATCTCTAATCTTGGAAGGGGATTTGACTTACTAAGCTTTCTCAATTCTCACACATGAGCTAATCATCTTTCGATCTTATAGTCAAATATGTGATTTATATTGCCTATAGATCTAATTTATAACAATTCTTTAGTCAGTAATGTATAAATCATTAAATCATTAAAATGTGACTAATTTTTTAAAGCATTAAGCACAATAATATAAAATCTTCATACAAATAATAATCGGATTTTGAATCAAACTAAACAAATAATTACATAATTTCAGAATTAAAATCCATCCAAACCTTACCTAAAATAATTTAACTAGATATTATTAAAATAAAAATAAAACAGATATTAAATGAAGAATAGGAATTTCTTGTCCAGATCTAAAATAGATCTGGGTCAGACGAAACGTAGGCATTCTTCATGCGGCCTTCACTATGCGCCTTTTCTGTGCAATTTCTTTTTGTGCGCGACCTTCAAAAGCCCCAAATCCTACCGCCTGTTCTCTTCTGTTCAATCCCTTGTCACTGTGCGCCGCCCCCAGATGCTCCCCCCCAATTCCTCTTCTTCCCTTTTTAATCCAATATCTATATAATAAAACAGGATTGTTTTTGAAAATGTCTCACTTTTGAGACATTTGAATGGCTGGGATGATTTTTGATGTATTTGATGGTGAGATTAAACCATTTGCCGCCCAACAATCCTTCTCCAATTTGTGGCTGCTCAATAGCTGGCTGATTGATGGACATGTGGGCGGCTCTCTCTTTCTCTCTCTCTCTCTCTCTCTCTCATTCCTTCAGTCACTGCCACCCACTCACCCGCCGTCTCACTCTCTCTTTTTTCCTCTGTCGACCGCATGAAGCTCCATTCAGTGTGTATCTCTTCACTGTGTATCTCTCTCATCCCTTATCTTATCCATTTCTGTCTGCCACCGCGCATGAAGCTCTAAGCCACTGCTCAAAGGCACGGTATGTATATAGTCATTCATATTCACATAGCAAAAAGCTCCATTCATATTCAAACGGTGTATATAGCTCACTGCTCAAAGCACAGTATGTATATAGCTCAATTCATATTCACACAGCAAAGCAAAACACCCACACCCACACCCATTTATATATGTGAGTGTATGTATCTCTCGCGACTGTATTTATATATGTGAGTGTATATATGGCAGCCATTTGGTTGTTTTTAGAGAGGTTCATTCATAGGCAAGGTAGATATCTGTGTGTATTTATATATACACTCACCTGTCGTCGCGCATGAAGCTCTAAGCCACTGCTCAAAGGCACGGTATGTATATAGTCAATTCATATTCACACAACAAAAAGCTCCATTCATATTCACACAGTGTATATAGCTCACTGCTCAAAGGCACAGTATGTATATAACTCCAATCATATTCACACAGCAAAGCAAAACACACACACCCACACCCATTTATATATGTGAGTGTATGTATCTCTCGCGACTGTATTTATATATGTGAGTGTATATCTGTGTGTATTTATACATACACTCACATATATAGTCACTGTGCGTATATAGTTCCTTCAGTTATTTATAGTCACGGCTTTAGTTTTAGTTTTTGTTATGCTATCTTCATTCTCTCTATGTGTCTAAGTCACGACTGTGTGGGCGAGAGTAAGAGCGAGAGAGAGAGAGAAGGGAGGGTGGAGACGCAAGGGAGAGTGAGAGTGAGAGAGAGGCGATGGTGGATGGGTGGGTATGCCCGAGAGGTGAGAGAAACAGAGATGGGGGAGGGGGTGGGTTTGAGCGGGCGAGAGAGATGGAGAGGTGATGGCACAAGGAAGAGTGAGAGTGAGAGAGCGGGGAGGATGGGTGGGTGGGTGGGTTTGTGCTCGCAGTAGTTTGAGGGAAAGAGAGAGAGAGTGAAATGCATGTCTGCGCGCGCGTGTGTGTCTGCATGTGTATATAGATGTATCTATATCTGTGTGTATGCAGGAAAGAAAATGAGTGGAGAATGGTCCACTTGGATGCAAAATAACTATTTTTCAATCACAGACACACGGATTAGTTGTTTATGGGTTTAAAAATGATCCATTTCAAATAACTTTATCAACATTGTGAATGTGAAATATTTGTTGTGTGATAAATTGATTTATGTGCTAAACTTTCATGAATTTTAATTTTTTTTTTGAACAAAACTAGGGAATGTTACTCATGGGTGTACAAGGTCAGGACTCTTTTTTAATTTTTTAAAATTTAATTTGTAAAGCATTTAATACTTAATTTTTAAGTATTCTAAATATCAACATTATAAGTTTTTGAAATATCATGTAAGTTTTAATACTTAATTTTTGAAATTTTTAAAATAAAAACACCAACAATGCAAGTTTTGATGTATAATAATTTGACATGGATGATTCAATTCCAAAAGAAATAAAAATCTCTTTTTTAAATCATTGATGATCAAATGTTGTTTCTAGTTTAAAACTTTATTCAAATAATGATATCAAAATAGGAAACTTAATTCAAAATTTAAGGTTGCGTTCTCTTTACTGTTTTTAAGTCATTTTTAATTTTTAATTTTCTAAAATCATAAAAATTTGATCTCTTTGTTATTTTTAAAAATGCATTTTTGAAAACAAAAAAAAATTATAAAGAAAACTCAAAATAACAAAAAGTTATTTTGAGTGTTTTCATCTAAAACAAATTTTAAACTCAAAACACATTTATTTATTTATTTATTCATATTTTATTATTGTAATGAAAGAAAAATATTACAAAATTCATTAACTTTAAAATGTATATATATTTTTAATAATATATTAACATTAAATATTTATAATTTACTAAATAATTAAATTTATTGAATAAAATATTATTAAAAAAATATTTTCAAAATTTGAAAGAGAACGCGTTTTCTAATTTTCTGTTTTGAAAAATAGTTTTTTAAAATGACAAAGAGAACGCGTTTTTAATTTTCTAAAAACAGACTATTAAAACAGAAAACTGAAAATGAATTCAAAACTCAAAACTGAAAATTAAAAAGTAAAGAGAACACAACCTAATATTTTTATCTTTAAGTGTTGAATCTTTGATACTTAAAAAATATGAAATTGGTTAATTTATCATATTGATTTACTTATGCAAATATTCAAAAAGAATTTATTTTTTTTAATTTTAATTTTATTTTATTAATTCTATTTTTTTATTTTAGGCACAATAAAATTATTTTTAAATTAAAATAATCTATATAAAATGAAAAAATAGAATTATTTCATTTATTTGATCACTTAAGATCAGAACTCAAGGTTCTTCATTCTAATTCAATTAAAATGAATGAAAGTTATTTAATTAAGTATTTTGGTCAAAAGTATTAAATTTCATCTCATCCATTTATATACATTTCCATGTAATATAATTTTAGTTTTAAAATGAATGAAAGGTGTTTTAGTGTCATATGTATGTGTATTAATTTAAATAATAAATTAAATTTAAATTATAAATCAGTGTCATGTGTATGTCATGTAAAAATTGTAAATTGTAATTTTTGTCATCATTCAAGAGAAAGAAAATTTTGTATTGGAAGCACCAAAAAAATATAACAAAAGAAAAAAAATTAGGACATTAGGTACACTTTTATTCAAACATTTATTCAAAAATTTGCACCAAATATTTTAATTTTAACAATTTCTAACATTGGGTACAATTGAGTTGGACCCAAATATATAATTTTATCTTTTAAAAATTTTATGGGACGAAAATGAGTTGGATCCAATTATACAATTTTATTTTTTTTATATGTGTTTATGTAGGTCCTACTCTTATAAAATTATGTGTTTATATAATTTTATTTTTTTCATGAGTTGGAGCTAAATATATGTGTTTATTTTTTTTATAACTTATTTGAGTTTCTCTAAGAAAAATTATAACTCATTTTTTTATATCTTATTTAAGTTTTTCTGAGAAAAATTATAATTCATTTAAGATAATTCGTGCTTAAAGTCAAAAATTATAACTCATTGAAAATTGTAAATTTAAATTAAACAACTAAAAATACTCTTTTCATGGAATAAAAGTGAAAATTTTAAGCCAAAAATCAAGCAAATCCTCTATCAAGGTCTAATTTGCCCAAAAGCCCATTTAACCCAACATCAATGGTAATTTTATATAATGGAACATAATAAATACTATTTTATTTTTATTTTTATAAAAGATTATCAAGTGTAAAAAATCAGGGTTGTCATCTTCCTTAATTTTACTTTCCAATTTTTTCTCTTAGACTTTCCAAGTGATAATTATTTATACTAACATTTGATTTTGGTTTTAATTTTATCATTTTAATGTGATTATTAAAATACATATATTCTAAATATTGGGTTAGCCTTTTATCATTTTGGTTTATATTTTTTTTTTCCTCATCGTCTATTCTATCCATGGTAGTTATTTATTTAAATAAAATATTTAATTTTATTATCTGATTTGGTAGCAACAACTGATTTGTTTTTTAGGTTGAAGTGCAACAATTATGGACAATATTACTATTTTTGGTCAAGTAAGTTTTTTTTTCTTCATATAAATTTAATATAAAGCCTATTTTCTTTTGAAAAAAATACTTATCATATCTAATTGTTTTCCTCATACTTATAGGTAGGTGGAGGCTTATACCGAACCATAATATCGACTTCGTTTACTAATTTTTTTATTTATGTGTATAAAATTTTATTTATCACTCTAAAGTTTTTACATGTATAGGTTCAATTTTTTCAAGAAAGAAATGTTAATGTTGTTATTCGCGATGAGCGTGACCTTAATACTATTCGCATTTGTGAGGTAAGCCTGAAAGTCACTTCAACATTGGACATGCATTTTCTTATCATTTAAAAAAAATTATAAATATAGTCTATTTATTTTTATTATTATAGGCAAAAGAAAAAGAAAAGGCTACCTTTTCTGGCAAATGGAAGAAAAATGCATATCCCATGGTATGGTTTCTCCACAATTTTTAGAAGTTTATTTTTCGAATATTGTCATATAATTTTTTTTATGAATTTAGATGTTTTTTTTACGAATTTATTATTTCAAAAACTGTTGTGTTTTTATTATATAGATGTTTTTTTTTCAAATATTTAATTTGAATTTTGTTTTTCTAAAGTATGTTAAAGTAAGCATTGATCTAAAGCATGTTAAAGTAAGCATTAAAAATAGAAGAAAATGAATAAGAGAAAAACACATGTTGCATTTATAGCCTAGCATAATAATATATAAAAATATAAGAGAAGAAAACGAATATATGATGAAAAAGAAACTTCATTTTCTTAATTTTTTTTTTTTATAATAAGTTCTTAAGGAAATAACAAGAAAAGTGAAAAGAAAAATAGAAAATATTAGACGCAAAAGAGATGAGTAGTAAGTTTGGAGCTTTGTGTGTTTAATGTGTATAATGAGTTTTCATTAATATATGTATTGGTTCTTATGTGACTAACAACTCAAAGTATAAGGAGAAATACAACTACCTTGCTTCGATGGGGATGTAATAAGATAATTTCAATCTCAAAGTATATTTTGATTAGTACAACAAATGTACTAATTTATATTTTTTTTGTTTAACAAATTACCAGATTATTGTGCATGTTTCTCATTGGAGATACATACAAGTTGATACGGAAACTTTTTGGAAAGTAATGAGAAGGAAGTTCGGGCAAACATATGTTTGAAGACATGTTATTGACACATTTTTTGTAAAGCATACATTTTTTTGTAAAACTTTAACCCACTTTTTGTAAAATTTTAACATATTTTTTTGGTGAATGACAATATAATGTTTATTTTTCTTATGTAATTATAATTGATTGGCAGCAGGAGCACTAATTGATGTGTATTTTAATTTTAATTTTTTTTATATTTGATTGGGAGCAATAGCATTAACTGATATGTATTGTTTGATATTTAAATTTTAATTTAATTTTTTTATTTTAAATTTTAATTTTTTTATATTTGATTGGCAGTAAAATTATTGTATATTTGTTTCCTTTAATTTTAATTTGTGCATTTTAAATTTTTTTAATTTAATTTTTTTATTTTTTATTATAAAACATTAAGAGAAAGGAAACAAATATATAATAAATTTTATTTTTTATTTAATATTTAATCTTAATATTATTTAATCGTATATTATATTTACAGTGTGCCTTTAGACACCGCCATTCCCTAGTAATATAATAAATAGAGAGTGGATGTGCACGGCCGGCCTAGCTCGAGTCCTATTCCCCCGTGACTTTCTTTAATATTTCATTATATATATACATGCCTTGGCATTCATCTCAATCTCCAATTTCAACTTCTCAATTTGCTGGTTCTACGGAATCTTCAATTGAGCCTTTAATTATAATATAATATACTATATAATATATATTTAATTATTAGTAGATAAATAATTTATTTTTTATTTATATTTTAAAATTAGTTTTATAATATCTATTTTTTTTTGCTTAAATCTTCAAAATATTATTCTTTGTTGGTTTTTTACAAAAAGATATTAAAATAATATAAAATCTACTTAAATTCACATTTATATAAAAAAATAGTACAAGATTAAAATAAAAAATATATATAATTAAGCCTTATCAATAACTCGCCGGCCACCGTGCAACGTCTATGAGTCCACCCTGCGACGTCCATCCTACCCGTGCAACCACCGACCAAGTAAGGATGTAGTATGTTGTTTTGTGTTATTTTGGTGATTTTTTAGCATTATCCTCCCTAAACCCGGTATTGGGTGGACTTTTCCGACTAACAAATGATATTTTCGAGAACAGCCCCGGTGTAAGAGTTCTTATTATATGTTCTGAACTCACAGTTTGCATTTTCAGTGGCACCTGCCATACCCATTCTGATTTGCTTGTTAGTCAAGCACTATTTGGCGACGGCTTATCAGTGCTGATAGTTGGTTCAAACCTTGATAGATCCACCGAAACTCCAATTTTTGAAGTTGTGGGAGCTTATCAACATACAATTCCAAACTCCCGCGAAGTAGTTGAAATCCACCCCGTGAAGTCGGGCTCATTGTTTATTTGGCCAAGACCTTGCCTGGCCACGTATCGAATAACATCAAGAAATGCTTGGTTGACGCTTTCACTCCACATGGAGTTAGGGACTGGAACTCACTCTTTTGGGTGGCCCATCCAAGTGGCAGAGTTGTTTTGGACCTAATCGAATCGAAACTCAGTTTGAAGGAGGAAAAACTCTCGGCTAGTCGTCATGTGTTGAGCGAGTACGGAAACATGGCAAGTGCTTGTGTATTTTTTGTTCTAGATGAGATGAGAAAACAATCGCTGAAGGAAGGAAAGACTACCACTGGAGAATGATGCAAATACGGTGTGTTGTGTGGATTTGGACCAGGAATAACTATCGAGACAGTTGCTCTGTGTAGTGTTGCCATCTAATCTAGCTTGCTTATGGAGAGTCTGGTTATAGGTTCCTTATATCATGCTACATGTACATTATTTTTGTACATCATGGGCTACACCAAGGAATATTATGACCAAAATACCTCTCGCCTCCATGTGCCTCACGCGCCTCATGAAGGATATTTTTGTCATTGGCACACCTTTATGTAGCCCAAGGTGTATACAAAGGTGTACCAATAGTATTTTTCAAAATTGTATTCTTTCCATTACATTCCTTGTATTTCTCCAATTAATTCTTTCGATCTGTTTCCCTGCTCGGATTGGGGGACCAGATTTAGATTAGGTTAGTAAATGTACATGGCTCTCCCAACTAAAAGATTTGTAGGAGTGTTTTTGAAAATAGCAAAAAAAGAAATAGCTTAGGGCCTGTTCTCTTTGCCGTTTTCGAGCCGTTTTTTGTTTTCAGTTTTTCAAAACAATGAAAACCCGTTCTCTTTGTTATTTTCAAAAAATGCATTTTTGAAAACAAGAAAATTTTTTGTACAGAAAATCCAAAACAGCAAAAAACTGTTTTGGCTATTTTCAGCCAAAACACGGTTAAAAAACCAAAATGCAGAAAACGGTTGCTGCCTCTTCTCTCCCTCTTCTCTTTTCCTTGCTTCCTCCATCTCTTCCTTCTTGGCCGGCGACGCACCTGCCACGGCCATCTCTACTGGGAGCCGCGGTCTCATTCTTCTTTTTCTCTTCCAGATCAATCCTTTGTCTCTTCTTTTCTCTCTATCTCTCTCATTTGTTGGCTGGCGACGAGCCTTCCATGGCCTTCACAGCTGCGATCCGTCACCGCCGCAACCAGCAAACCAGATCCGCCTCACCTTGCCTTTGTTGTTTCAGCAACTCCGCCGCACCTCGCCTTTGCCTATGTCCGTCGTTGCAGCAACCCAAATCTGCCGTTCGCCTACAACGTCGATCACTTCCTCCTACGGCTACCCTCTGCCATTTTTTCCTTCCGTCACCGTCTCTTCCATTTCTTCCTTCCTTCACCGCCTCACACGCCCTCTACCATTTCTTCTCCCTTCCTTCCTTCATCGCCCCACACTCCCAATATGTAATATAATTTTTTTATTAATTTTTTCTTTTCAATGATATTCTTAAAATTTTGAATAAATTAATGGTATTTTATGATTTATAATTTTTTTTAATATTTATGTTGTGGTAATTTAAATGTGTAGATAATTTCAATTTGTAGATAAAAAAAATTTATTACAAAATTAATAGTTGAGTCAAATTAAAAATGATTTTAGAAAGTAATTTTTAATTTTAATACATTATATATGATTAAATTTATAACTTATTAATAAATATTTATAATTTATTTTGAATTAATTTTTTAAAATAAAATATTATAAAATAATATTTTACAAAATTTCAAAGTAAATGTGTTTTCCAATTTTTTATTTTGAGAAATAATTTTTCAGAATGATAAAAGGAACGCGTTTTTAAAAATTTCAAAACAAACACTTAGAATACAAAACTGAAAATGAATTCAAAACTCAAAACTAAAAATTGAAACACAAAGAGAATACCACCTTAAGTTGTATTTAGGTTTTTATTATCTCTTAAAATTGAGTTTTAATGAATAGTGATATAAATATTTATATTGGTTTCTATTGCTGAATGAAAAGATGTAATGAGTTATTTGGCTTTATCAAAACTTATGTATATGTATATATATAAAAAAAAAATGTGAAATTTTTTTGAGTCGCTTCAATTGAGACAGTTGCCTTGCGCAACATTGCCATAAAAACCTTCAACTAAAGTGGGTTGTGGCATGTTGCTTGATATTGATGTGATTTTAAATAATCTTCTAGTGAAAGGTTGCAGTCCTTATAAGGTGTAACCAATTTATATAGAAAAGTTACCATTTATACTTATTAATGTATGAAACAAGTTTATTGAAATAAATGTTAAACAGAGATACTTTCATAGCAGACCTTGATCAATGCCAAGTTTGCAGTGCTAAGATCAATTGTTGCTGCTCTCTCACAAAACTAGTTATCTTCACTATTGTGTTGGTTGTGGCATTATTGGGGCAGAGACACAGTTCCACCACAATCTCATGGTTGTCTAAATTTCATGGAGTCTTACCCATTTTTATTAGGAAATAGGAAGATATGATATTTATATCATGCCTTAATTTATGACGCAACAAGATTTGTGTTGGTGTTTATGATTTAAACATTTTAAAAATTTTTAAAGTAAAGATGAAATTTCATTAACTTGATTAGAACAACACCCAACATGCCCAGCAAAAACCATATTATATATATATATGTGTGTGGCTCAATCATGCCAAATAACAAATCTTCAAAGTGCGATATTCTTTTGCTGTAATTGGTTGGATAATAAAGCCGAAAAGACTTTTCAATTATGAATGATCTCTTTATATATATACAATATATATATGAAAAATAATTATAAATACATTTTTACACTTAGAGATGGAAAAATATTTAAATTTATAAACTTTACACTTATTGTGAGATATTATTAGTCAATATCGAAGCCATCTTTAAAAATAAAAAATTATTTTTGTTTAAGTATTTTTTGAGAATGCTCCTTCTAAAAAAGAAGCCAATAGTTATTTAAAATTGAAATCTGAGCATATGTGGAAGAAAAAGTAAAAGTATGACTATGTCATCGATCTAATTGAAAAAGAAAATATTTTTATGAGTCTTTTATAATTTAATTCTATTGTTGAGTAGAGTGCAATAAATAAAGTTAATGATAATCACGCGCACCTTATTTGAATAGTTTTTCTTATGGATTACTAAGAACAAACTATTATAATCTCTTCTCCATAGGGGGGCTTGGGATCGCGAGACACAATTTATTAGAAATGACACCTATATGCATAACTTTAATTGGAAATCCTTATTTACTTTTTTGAGTTAAATTTCAAATTTGAACAAAAATTCTTAATTTGCAGCAATTAGTAACTAATGAATAATAGTTTTCTTTTTTGGTATTTGCATGATACCACAAGAATTTTTGATTTTAATAGCAAAAATATTCCGTTGCTAAAGTCAAAAATCCGTTGCTAAATCAATTTAGCAATAGACAGAAAATCTTCGTCGCTAAATTTTTTTAGTGACTGATCAATCGCTAATTTAACAATGGATTAGCAACAAAAATATTTATATTGCTAAATATAATTTTTATTAAATTTAATGACGAAAATTTCTATCGCAATTTCTTCTCTAATTTAGTAATCCAATATAGCGACCAAACAAAACAATGATGGATTAACAACGTAATATTTTGTCGTTATTTTTTTAAAAAAAATTATATGAAAAATAGAAATTTATATAGCAACGAAATACTCCGTCACTATTTTTTAAATTTATTAAAAAAATTAATATAATGATGGAACATTTCGTCTCTATTTTTTATAAAACAATAAGAATTTATTTTAGCGACGAACATATATATATATTTTAAAAAAAATCGTCACTAAAATATATTCAAAAATTAAAAAAGTTATTTTTATTTCCATAGCTAAAACATATTAAAAATTAAAAAATATTTTCGCTACATTATAAAAAAATTTAAAAATTATATTTTTATTGCCAGAATGGCGTTGCTAAAATAAATATATTTTTATTTTTTTAAATATAATTAATTATTAAATTAACTTAATTATCAAACAATGATGTTTAAATTTTTAAGCACTTTATCTATTTTCCACCAACCATTTACGAGCTTTAAATTTATAAACATAGATACTAATTTTGTAACATAATTAATTTAAATTAATAATCACGAATAACAAACTAAAATCTAAATCACATCAAATTGAAACAAAGTTATAGGATAATACTTCTGTAATTTCAATTTAAAAATATAAATTCCATTTACAAAGGACATTATAAGAATTTCGAATTTTAACGATGGAAATATTTCATTTCTAAAGCCAAAAATCTATCACTAAATCAATTCAGTGATGGATTAGCGATAGACTTTGTCCGTCATGAAAATCATCATCACTAAATTTTTTTGACGATGGATCCGTCGCTAATTTAGTGACGGAACTAAAATATATTAAAAAATTAAAAAAATATTTTCACTACATTATAAAAAAATTAAAAAATTATATTTTTATTGCCAAAATGGCGTGGCTAAAATAAATATATTTTTATTTTTTAAATATAATTAATTATTAAATTAACCTAATTATCAAATAGTACAGTTTAAATTTTTAAGCACTTTATCTATTTTCCACCAACCATTTAGGAGCTTTAAATCTATAAACATAGATACTAATTTTGCAACACAATTAATGTAAATTAATAATCATAAATAACAAACTAAAATCTAAATCACATCAAACTCGAACAAAGCTATGGAGTAATACTTTTGTAATTTTAGTTTAAAAAAAAAATTCCTTTTGCAAAGAACTCTACAAGAATTTTGAATTTTAAAGACAGAAATATTTCATTGCTAAAGCCAAAAATCCGTCGCTAAATTTAGCAACGGATTAGAGACAAATTTTGTCTATCGCAAAAGTCATCGTCACTAAATTTTTTTGGTGACGAATCCATCGCCAATTTAGTGATAGAAATATTTTCATCACTAAATGTAATTTTTTAAAATTTAGCAACAAAAATATTTCCATCGTTGATATTGTAATTTTTTTTAAATTTAGCGCCAAAAATTTTCATCACTAAACATTTTAAAAATAAAAAAATTAAAATAAAAATAATTATTTTATTAAAAAATATTCAGCCACGGAAATTTTTGACGCTATAACATATAAAAATTTAAAAAATAAATAAAAATTAAAATAATTATTTTATTAAAAAATTATTTTAACAACAAAAATTATTAGAAAATAAAAAATTAAAACATTGAGACTCATTGAATTTAACTTTACCTTCATAAAGCTACATTAAAAACAATGAAAACTCTAGGGAAAAAAAAAAGCCAACTGCTTCGTACACAGAAGACTGCACAAGCAACCGAGCCACAACTATTCATTAGTCAATCTTCCAACCAGAAATGGCATGAGAAGCACAGCCAACAGAACAATGGTGTTTTCCCATTCTTTTTCCTTCTATTTGTAACTATCGGATTACAAAACTGATGGGAACCAGAAGTGGTGCAAAATTGACATGCATTTATTCTACTTGAAGAAAATTTTATTAGAGGGACAACATTTGTGGTAAGAAAACAAAAGCGGCCCAGCAACAATAGGAAGAGGAAAGTGAACAGAGGAGAAAGTTATTTTTCATTTAGATGAAAGGTAAACAGTAGGAGTGTAAATGACTGCATGTTGGATTTTCTGGCCTGCCTGCAATTATCTTCCACCATAGCATAAATTTGCTTGGGATCAAACTTTTAATGAGTTCAAGCCACAAGAATAAGCCACTTGGAACATAGAAATAAATAAAGAAAAAGCAAAGAGAATTTGTTCTGTTAAATTGGTGGGACATTTTTCAAGATCACATGTTCATAGGTCAGGCAATCAATAACCAGTGTGATGACACGATTCTAGGTAGATCATTTCACAATGACATCACCTGAATAAAGTAGTAGAGATCCTTAGCACATTGTTCACGCTCTTTTCGACCGAAAAGACTCACAATAGCAGCTGGCGCATTATCTGCATTCAATAAAAAATAGAGTTGATTTACAAGCATAACCAGCATTTGGAATTTGAGTACAGGATAATGTTGGCATAATGCTTTAAATGAAGAGGAAAGTTGTTAAAGTTAAACAAGTAAAATTACCAATCATTAGTTCATATACAAATTTTGCACGACGCTCAGCTTCCTTTAGTTGTTGCTTTTCCATTGGTGGACATCCTCAATTTTCTTAGGTGAGGATACAGATATGGGGGGTTGGCCATCAGTTGAACGTAGGGGTGTCTTTCCAGAGGCAGTTGGTCGTTGTCGCCTTGGATGTTTTGTTATGAATATTCCATTAGGCCAAAGCATCTAATGTGAATCAGAGAGAAAATAATAAGCACCCCACACTTCCATTATTAAGATTTCCGCAAGTACAAGTTTCCCTGAACAAAAGACACGCCAAATACCCCCTCTGGTTATAAAAGGCTGCCTAGTGAATAGTAAACTAGTGACTCAAGTTTCAGGTTGTTTTACTTGCTTGCCCATATGTAGCAAAAATATCAACTACTCATGGACCTCACAGTTGCTTATCTGTGAGGCAATGATAACCGACAAGAAGCCGGTTGATGTTGCTCCCTTGTGAGCCTTATCTTAATGTATCCAAAATTGAAATGGGTTCTATAAGATTTTGTGAATTTTGTTTATAATGAAGCAAGTAAAACCAAAATTAAAATAAAATTGTGAATTATGAAATTAGAGTCAAGACCTGTTACAATCTCAATCCTCTTTTATGCTACCAAGTATTGAGAACTCCAAACAAGGGAGAGTTCATCAAAAACATTGAGAAAAATATAAACAGGCATCTTAATTCAAGAAGGTTGTGAAGGATAACCTGCTCAATTCGCCTGATTCCTGAGCAACCACTGTTCCCCTACGTAAAAGTTGGATTTTCTCAATTAACCAATCATCAATGGCATCACCCATTCCCAACCGTAATACCTGTTTGGCCACCCAGAAAGCCTTCCGCCTGTAATGCACTGGTAAGTTAGCCAGAAGGAAATCTAGCAAACTGAAACTTTTGACATTCTGCCAAATATAAAAATAAGGGACGATAGTTAACATAATCTAAATTTTTTTGCATATCATATACCTGATCCAACCCCCATCTTGCAGCTGGAAAACAACATCTACCAAATCTAGTATTGGGACACTTAGACTTGGTGGCACCCACTGCATTAAATATAGAAATATTACAAAATCAACATAGAGGTTAAACTGGAAATGTGCCACGCACAAAAAAAAAATGAATGAAGTACAATAGGCAAAAAGTTGGCCATGTCACTGAAGCTCTGTCTATCAAGTAAAGTAACCAACAAAATGAAAGCCAATTCCAAAAAGAAAAACTTGAGCAGGTTAGATAACAGATAGATAGTGATTACCCAAGCATTAGAGGCCAAAGCGACACGATCTCGCAGAATATATACACACAAAATACATATACACACAATATATATATATACATATACCTTTGAGGCGGCGGAAGCGAATCTCACAGCGGTGAAGGCGGAGACGGATCCCGATCAAGCTGGCAGCGACAATGGTTGCGGTGGCGAATGGAGGCGAAAGCAGCGGCAACGACCGGAGACGAAAGCAGAAGTAGCGACGATGGTGACGACAGGAGGCGAAGGCAATGGCGAATGGGTCGACGGCGGGATTAGTTCACAGAGAGAGAGGGGGTGGGTTAGGGTTAAAAATTTGGGGATTTGGGGAAGGAGCCACAATTTTTGTTTTTTTTTTAAATATTTATTTACTAAATAAAAATAAAATAATTTATGAAAAATAATATTACTAATTATTTAATTAATAAAAATAAAATAATTTATGATTATGATAACTAATAAAATAATAGTTTAAGATAATAATCTAAAATATAGTAATAAAATAATTTAAATTATTGCATCAAATTAATATTTATTTAAAATATAATTATATTATAAATCTAATAATTCTAATAAATAAGTTTGAAATATTATAAATCTAAAATTAATTTTTCATTTTTTTTATTTTTTGGTATTTAAACAAATATTAAATCAAAATATCATAAAAATAATTTAATGCATAAAAAATATAACAAAAATAAGATTAGAGACGAAAAATGTTTAATGAAAAATAATTTGTATGTATTTAATATCTATTCAAAATATATAAAAAAAACATTAACTTTACTTTTCAAATTTTGAACAAGTTGATTATTGAATGAATGGTTTTATGGGGGAGAACTAGAAGAGGTGAGGGGTGTTTGTTAAAAAAGAATGCAAATTAAGTGAGATTTAGTTAAGCTAATTATATTTAGTGATTCTATTATTATATACTGAATTTACATTATTATTGTTAAGATGTAATAATAATTTTTTTTATACAAGAGAATGTCTCGATCAAGATGCAAGAGAGTATTTCTTAGTGTTTTCGATAAACTTGTAAAGAGAAAAATAAGTTTATGGCACGAATAAGATCACCTGCAAACTATTTGATGCATAAGTCAATCTTGTATTCGAATTGAAATTATAATTTCACAAAAATGATAAGCATATCTTAGTTTAGCAAAAAAATTTTCAATTTATAAAAAAAAAAAAGACTGACAAGGTATCTCCTATATTTCTTTCTATATAATATAATCTCTCGATATTGTTTTATTTTTGTGATTTCTAAAATTTAAAATAATAAAATTTTTAATAATATTATAATTTTTAAACTTAATATATTTATTTAAATTAAAAATTTTAAATTTTACAAATTAACTTATTTATATTCATCTCACGTTAAATGTATATTTAATTTTTAATTTTTTTATATTTATACATTAATATATTTAATCTTTTTATAAAATTTAAATATTTATATATTTAAATATTCACCTCAAGTTTAAATATTTATAAATTAATTGATTAAAAAATTAAAAAATAAAACAAAAATTAAAATTAGCGATGGATTGAATATTTCGTCACTAAATCAACGACAGATTCTACAAATCCATCGCTAAAATTATTTATTTATTTTTTCAATTTAGCAACGAATTTCATATTCCATGGCTAATTATTTTTTTAATTTTTTAAATATTTTTTAATTTTTAACAAAATAGAGATGAAAATTTATTCTGTAGCTAAATTTAAAATAAATAAATTAATTTTAATATTTATTTAAATAACACAAAAATTAAAAATTAAAAAAATAATTAGCGATGGAATATGAAATTCGTCGCTAAAATTAGCGACAAAAAAATTACCCGTTGCTAATTTTTTTAAAAAAAATTATCTAATTAGCGTCAAAATATGTTTTTCATCGCTAAATACATTAAAAAAATTTAATTTTTTTTAATTTTTAAACTTTTAGCGACGACCAATTTTTTGTCACTAAAATTAGCGATGGATTTCATATTCCGTCGCTAATGGATTTCATTTTCTGTCGCTGAAATTTTCGTCGCTAATTTTTGAAAACTTTTTGTTTTTAATTTTTTTATTACTTTATCTACGAAATATTTTTCCGTCGCTGATCAGTTGCTAATTTTACGAAAAAAATTTCCCTTACTCTATCACAAGTTCATTGTTGTTTAGTCGCTAAAATCCAAAATTCTTGTAGTGGGAGTTCACACCTCAAGTAAAAACATAAGATTATAAGAATGATTATATGAACTCATCTAAGTCATCCAATTTCACAAAAACTTATTAAGCTATTCATGGAAAGGTATAAAATTGAACAAACAAGTAAAAAGAACCAGAATAACAAATTGAAGGCAGAAAATATTCAGAATAATAGCTACTGACAAAAGGTTTTAAGGGTGAGTTTCATAAAGAGGATATTCTAAGGGGGTGTTTGTTAACCAAGATAAGAGGGAAAAAATATCAAATATGGAAAATATTTTGAGTGTTTGGCTTTTTTAACGTGTTTGTTAAGTTTGTTTGATTATTTTCCAAAAATTCTTCATGTGATCTCTTGTCTCCCCATTTCAAGATAAATTTATTTGACCTCCCCTCTTAGATAAATTTATTTGACTCTTTTAAGATAAGACTCAATTACCTATATACTCCTTGTAGGATAGTTAATGCCATTTAATGCACTTTAAAATTTTAAATTTATTAAAAAAACTTATTTATTTAAGTCTTATAATTAATATTATTTAATATATTTTTAAATTGTTATATGTTTTGACAATTTTTAAAAGTTAAATGACATTATTCCTTTCATTGATTTTTAAAATTTAAATTTCTCTCTCTCTTTATATATATTTTATTAACTAATACAATTCTTTTCACCAATTTTTAAATTATTTTATTATCTATTATGAAAATATGTTTTGGCCATTTTTAATTACCTAGGTGGAATTATTGTAATTCTAACAATAATTATTTATACTTTTCAATTATTTTTAAATCTATTTTTGAACATAGATTTAGAAAATAAAATATTATTTTTATTTTTTTGACAATTCATATTAATCATAAAATACTATTTTAATAATAATTTTTTTATTGATATTTACAAACAATTTTGAATGAATTTGGTAATAGGGATATTTTAATAAAAAAAATTCTTGTCTTGGTACTTATCATATGTATTAACAAATACATAAAAAAAAAAAAAATACAATTATCAATAGATTCCAAAAAATTTAACAAATACTCTAATAAAAATTTTGGAATGCTTTCCAGCCTTATCTTGACCATTCTATATCTTGATCCGAAAAACATTCTAACATTATCTTGATGTCTCTTAACTTGAAATGCTAAATCCATAGATGCATCAACTTGGAAGGTAAAATTATCATTCTTCCCTTATACTCTTTTGATCAAAGTGTATCGTCCTTCAACTCTAAACAAAAAATCATCAATGACAATCAATTCCCGCATATAAAAAGAACACCACTTTAAAAAGATCACAATGTGAATGCACTATGTGAACCAAATTTTATCGTGGTACTCATCAGATCCATTAGAATTAACATTTTTAAGATTCTCGGCATCTATATAAAGCTTGAGGTACCAAATCAAGCTGTTGTTGCCAAAATACAACAATTAGAATTTTTAGGAGTGGGATGCACGTGGATATCGTCGGCCTCGGGACTCGATCGAAGATTTGGTTGCAAAACTAAGGGGGGCTTTCGAAGGGTTCCTTCTGAAGGACGCTTCCGAATGGTGGCTCGGGATAGGCTTCCGAATGGATCCTTAATGCTGCTTCCGAAGATTGCTTCCGTAGACTCCCTTCAGAATGAGGCTTCCGAAGAAACTGGAGTGATGCTTCCGAAGGAACTGTAGTGGACAAACAAGGATTAGAAGGCTCGCGAGATTTTCCTCCAGCGAAGACCCTCCGATGCTCAAGTCAGTAATGAAAGGAAAATAATCGCGAGGAATGGAAAAGAAGACTAAATTTTGGAAGGAAGTGGGAGAGAAATACCAATGTCCGGATCCTTTTTTGAGAGTTGAACTTGGCCTTTTATAGAGATCGAGCAGGGAGCACATGTGAGCCTTCCGAAGCATTCATTTCGAAGGAGGTTTCCGAAGGAAACTTTTCCGAAGAAGGCTTCTGAAGGTCCTTCCCCAGCAGCTTCCGAAGGTCCTTCCCCTACAGCTTTTGAAGGTCCTTCCCTTGTAGCTTCCAAAGGTCCTTTCTCAGCAGCTTCCCGTCCCCTGTAGCTTCCGAAGGTCCTTCCCCAGGAGCTTCCGAAGGTCTTTCCCCTGCAGCTTTCGAAGGTCCTTCCTCAACAACTTTCGAAGGTCCTTCCTCAACAGCTTCCGAAAGTCCTTCCCTTGCAGCTTCCGAAGGGTTCCTTCCCCGCAATGCTTAAACTTCTCCCTTTCGATTATTGGGGCACAACAATTGTCCCCTACTATTTGTTTTGTTATTCTTAGATACAAAATGAAGAGTATTTTCTAAGCATAGGGCACCATCAATCGGAAATGATTCTTCCCGAAGAACACCCCCAAAGGCCCCTTCCTAAGGACCTTTATTTACTCATGAATTTTTCCTTAAGAACCTTGCTTCCCTAGGAATTTTTCTTCCCCAGGAATTTTTCCTTAAGAACCTTGCTTCCCCAAGAATTTTCCTTCTCTAGGAATTTTTCTTGCTTCCCCAAGAATTTTTTCCTTAAGAACCTTGCTTCCCCAGGCTCTTTCTTGGATGTAACTTTTGACAATGTTATGTCTGTGGAGCTCTTACGCTCTTGAGCTCGAGGAGGGCGAAGTAAGTGTTAGCACGTCTAGTACCACTTAAATGATCGAGAAGGGCCTAGAGATGGACCTTGGTGCTGATACTTCTCAGAATCTGCTCCCTGGTGTGGGTTCGGGTCACGTGGATCGTCCCTTAGCAAAAGATTAGTGCAGACTTTATAATTTACATTGTTTTTTAACTAGCTGTAAGGAATGATCATTTTGCTAGTTTCATCTCCAAGCATTCTTCTTAGAATTTTTTACGCATTTCTTTGGCTATTGCGTTTCATTTTGTCATCTTTGGATGAATATAGTTTCTTGGCGGTCGTTTCAACGTGCCTTATGTAATTGCCTTGTTTGAATCACTATGTAATTCTATTATGTTTCCATCATTTGCTTGTTGGTCATGTGACTTGCATTCATACCTCTTTAGGCTTTGATTTATCAACCACAACAGTTCAGTTTTTGTCTGTTCCTGTTTACACCTTATCTTTAAGGCTCTTTGGCCCTAGGAAACTCGGGATAGGCCTCGCACCCCTAACATGATTGCGAGACTCATGCAACATTTATCGAGCTCTCGGCTTTTGTCAAGATTGGGGATTGTCTTCACGAAAGTTTCCGGGAGGGGCTTTCGTTTGCTATAAGGAAGCTAGATTGGGATAAAGATCCAATGTGGGATTCATCCTGAGCGTCCGAGTTTTCCAAGAGACGTAGGTGCCAGATCGACCGAGGAGTCGGGTCTAGCTTAGGAGCGTAGCACCGGAGTCAATCGAGTGATCTAGGTGAGTCTGCAGGCATAGGTGTTGGAGCATCCGATAATCCCGAGTTGATCTATCGTCATGGGTGGTTCTATCCATTTTTTTTTTTTTTAAGGGGGGACACTTCTCGATGGTGCCTTCTGTTTTTCATCAGTTTCATTTGCCATGGGAAAGCTGGATTAGGCCAAGGGTCCAACGCGGGATTCGCCTTAGGCGTCCGAGTTTTACCTGGAGACCTAGACGCCAGATCGACCGAGGAGTCGAGTCTAACTTAGGAGCGTAGCACCAGACTCAGTTGAGTGATCTAGGTGAGTCTGCGGGCATAGGTGTCGGAGCATTCGATGATCCCGAGTTGGTCTATCGTCATAGGCGTTAAATTGAGTCCTGGCGGTCGGGTCTTCGAGGGTCGTATCTTGTCTCTTACTTTCTTCGTCCATCGCTTTGAGGTCTGGTCTATCCAAGGGGATCTGGTTTTGACCAATGATCCAATTCGAGATTCCTTCTGGGTGTCCGAGCTTACCGGGAGACTTAGGCGCCAGATCAACTGAGAAGTCAGGTCTACCTCAAGGGCATAGCACCGGACTCAATCGAGGGATATATGTGAGTCTGCGGGCACAAGCGTTGGAGCATCCGATGATCCCGAGTTGGTTTTAGTTCATAAGCACCAAATTGTAACTAGGCGACCCACACCTCGTGTGGCAAGGGCGTCTTTCGACTTACCATATAGTGGCTTCATCACCTTCTGCCCCTCATGAGAGTCAATCTGCCCTCGGTGAATCTAGGCTCGATCACCGGTCCGGTTTGGGATTCCTTCCAGGTGTCCGAGCTTGCCGGGAGACCTAGGCGCCAGATCAACCAAATGCCATTACATACGTTCAACTGATCATACAACTCATCATGCACTTTGCTAAGTGCCATTACATGCCTTATTCATCATCGTTTCTGCTACCATTTTCATCTAGAACGTTTGAATATTCTAGGGGCAAAGCCCAGGTTAGATGATGAATCATCTAAGTAAGGATACAAAACATTTAATGCTCATGTATGTATGCAATGCACATAACATCATAACTCTCATGTTTGGGTCGACTGCACCTTAAGATTACCTACCATTTTTTCAGTCTCCCTGCTAGACCGAGGTGTATGGGTGCACCCTTGGCAAAGTAACGGAGCCAATACCTAATCCCAAACCCATGCAACGTATGACCGTGAATCTCATCATGCTCATATGCATATTTCATAAATCAAACATGTAAATGCAATCTACATGACATACTCACATTAAGGCATGATAACATGATAACATCATTTACGTAAAATCAGGTTTTGGATCGAACCACTTACAAACCAAATATTTTCATAAAACTAAATTCAATTGAGAGGTACCACTTACCTTGCAAAAAAATAATTTTGCGACTAACATAATTTTGCCTCAAAATTCGCGTCGGACTTCCAATCATACTCAATTATGAACTTTGACATATCCTGGGCATCATAATTACTTAAGAAAATCAGATTTATAATTTTCTCTAATTTTCTTAATTTCTCCCATTTTCTTCTATTATTTCCTCCAGATTATGAAATAAATAGCTTCTCATAAAATTTTCTCAATTTCGCTTCACAATAATTCCTAAAACAATATTCCTAAGCCCCATAAATTTCCTCATAATTTTCAGAATCCATATTCCATTTATTTCTCATTTTCTCTTTGATTTTCAAGCATCTATTGCCTCAAAAATTCATAATAAATACCAATCATGCATTTCTCTTCCAATTTTATCATCAAAAATTCTAAAATATCATTCTCATATTTTTGAAATTTTTCAAGAAATTTTTGAAAATAACTCACCTTCCCGCGGAGCTATTCAGTATTCTTTTATATTGCGACGAAATCTCGATTTGCATATCCAACAACGCCTTCTATCATAAATTTTCACACAAACTACTAAACTCAGCCTATAGGATTTTTCTAGGAATTTTTTTGGTATTTCTCTCTCTCTCTCTATATTTTTTTTCTTTCTCTTTTTCAAATCTCTTTCTCACTCTCAAATCTTTCTTTCAACCTTTCTCCTTCTAATTTAAGTTCTCAAACCTTTGAAGTTTCCTCTATTTATAGGAGGTTGAATTAAGCTTAACATAATTGTAGTGACCCACTATCTTTAATTATTTTGTCACATTTCTTAATTATTTTTCACTAAATCTCACTAAAAATCCTTAATTATTTATCCACACCTTACTTTGTCTCCCACATTTTTCAATTATTCCACCCATCATCCTTAATTATTTTGTCATATTTCTTAATTATTTTTCACTAAATCTCACTCATAATCTTTAATTATTTGTCCACACCCTACCTTGTCTCCAACATTTCTTAGTTATTTCACTTATTATCTTCAATTATTTGTCCACACTTTAATTTGTCTCCCACATTTCTCAATTATTTCACCCATGATCTTTAATTATTTTGTCATATTTTTAATTATTTTTCACTAAATTTCACTCATAATCTTTAATTATTTGTCCATACCCTACTTTGTCTCCAACATTTCTCAATTATTTCACTCACTAACTTTAATTATCTTGTCACCTTAATTATTTTTCACTAAATCTTCTTCTAAATAGATTATTCTTTTATTTAATTCATTAATTTTAAACCTATTTTCTTAGCATACTAATTAACCCATTTTCTTAGCCTTTTATTTTTTTCAACTTAGCCCACTAACTCTAAGCCCATTTACTTAATCTTTATTTTTTCAATTTAACCCACTAACTCTAAGTCCATTTACTTAGTCTTTATTTTTCCAACTTAGCCCACTAATTTTAAACCCATTAATTTTTTTCAATTATAATCTCTAATTGATGTTAAAAAATAAAAAATTAATTATTATTATTCTCAAAATACTAGGATATTACAATATGCGCCTGATTTCTACCGAGCCACCCTGATCTCATCGGGGTCATTGTCGAGCTGTTGCACATGCATTACATTTTATCGTACATACAAATCCTCAAGGCATAAGTTACGTGGTTCAGCTTATAGTTTTTCCTACTCCACGGGAATACTAGGGTATATTCTTTTACATATTAGGGGATATTATTACAATGAAAAATTTTAAAATAATTATGGCTCATAGCGGAGTTAGGTAGTGCCTCTTGCAATGAACGCATCTCCATGTCTTGTGCTTCGGATCTTTCATAGCTAGCCCCGATCGATAAAGTAGGGAAATACCTTTGATAGTGCATAGTGTTCCAGGTCTTGCTCGTCACATCTCCTCTGATTGCTTCTCCTGGACCTTTTCTCGCGGCCTTGATGATTTTTTGGTTTATCTAGTATGAATCGATTGAGTTTCCCATATTTGATTAGCTGTTCAATCTGGTTTCATAGCTCCTGACACTATTCTGTAGTGTGCCCTGGGGACTCGTGAAATTTTGCAAAAAGAGTCCATGTCCTTGCCCATGTGCAATGGAGGAAAGGATAGCGACTCTTAGGTTAGTGAGGGGAGCAAAGCTCTAGAATTGTGTCTTTTGGGGGCTTTTCTTTTCTCGGCAACTTCACTGATATGTTCGACCCAGCATCGTTCGTCCTTCCTCTTCTTTTCCCTTCCCATGTTTCTAAAATTTCCATTTGAACGATGAATTGTTTGGCTCGGGCAAACAATTTGGCCATTGAGTCTGGCTCAGAAAATGTTAGGGATCTTTTGAGCGGGGCGTAGGCGGTTCCATTAAGCAAGGCTGAGGCTGCCAAACTGATCAGGAGGTCCCTTACCTCTTGCGTTGCAGCCCTAAACCGCTCAATGTATCGCTTTAGGGATTCATTTGGCCTTTGTTGCAAGCTCATCAAATACACGACACTCTTCTTCTTCGAGACATAGGCAGCGAACACCTCCAAAAACCCTATCTTTAGCTGTTCAAATGACCGAACATGTCCGGCTGGTAACTCAGTGAACCACTGTTGAGCCTGTCCTACCAGGGAGAGCAGGAAGTCTCTGTAGTTAGTGACCTCATTCCACCCATGTAACACGGCCACTGCAACGAAGTGTTGTAAGTGCTTCTCTGGGTCATCCTTTCCCGAGTATACCGAAAGCTGCAGTAGCTCGAACCCTTATTACACTGGTTGCCTTTGGAGTTCTTCAGATAAAGGAAACCCCTTCGAGGGCATTTCCTTTGGCGTCATCATTATTTACTTCTGCTCTAGCACCTCTTTTATGAGGCGCTCAATGTCAGACGCCTTGAGTGTTTCCTATCCTGCTTCGTTTTTTGCTAGGAGGTGGGACATAAGGAGCTTGTGAGTAAGTGCTTCCTGCTGTCTCTTTATACATGGGAGCTTTCCCTGTCCTTCTGTCACGTTCCTTATTCAAGTATGTCATTTCTAGGACTTGGTCATTCGACCATGGAGTTCTAACTCTTTCCTCCTGCTGTGGTCCTTGGAGAGGTTTCTAGGATCTTTGGTGCTTTTCTCCCTTATTGGCTTATCTCATGTGGGGAATTAGTTCACGCAGCAAAGCAGTGATTCCCTGTAGTTTTCTCATATTCTTCTCATTGTTTATCTTGAGTTCATCATTTTGTTGTTTTAGTTCCTCAAAATTTTTCTGTAGTTGTTCATAATCTGATAGCAGGACCGTGGGTGGGGCTATCCCGGAGGGCTCAAGAGGTACTAAAGTCTCCACGAGGTCTCTATTTGGAATTGAAGATTGTCCAAATGAGTGTTATTCCTGACTAGTGGGTGCTACATGTGGGACTTGCTTCCCTCGTTCTGTCGCATGCCTCCTTAATCTAGCTACGTGTACTTTTTCCTGCTCTAAACGTTCCATGCCCCCCAGTCCAGTGGTCTGGTTTCCCTTGAGCATAGAAAAGTTTTCTAAATGCACTTCATTGTCAGGGTGATCTTCTAAAAATTCTGGCACCGTAGGGTGCACCTAATTGGGGCATCTTGTGGTTTCTGTCTTAGTACGAGTGCTTCTTCAGGTGGAGTTGTGCGTGTTCGTTGAATTAGCTGATCTGGTCCCATTCAGTATCTTGCGTTAAGATTGGCTTTTTGCTGCGTTTCCCACAGACGGTGCCAAATTATTGTTACCAAAATACAACAATTAGAATTTTTAGGAGTGGGATGCACGTGGATGCCGTCGGCCTCGGGACTCGATTGAAGATTTGGCTGTAAAACTAAGGGGGGCTTTTGAAGGGTTCCTTCCGAAGGGTGGCTCGGGATAGGCTTCCGAAGGGTGGCTCGGGATAGGCTTCCGAATGGTGGCTCGGGATAGGCTTCCGAAGGGTGGCTCGCAATAGGCTTCCGAATGGTGGCTCGCAATAGGCTTTCGAAGGGTGGCTCGGGATAGGCTTCTGAAGGGTGGCTCGAGATAGGCTTCCGAAGGGATCCTTAATGCTGCTTCTGAAGCCTACTTCTGAAGATTGCTTCCGTAGACTCCCTTCAGAATGAGGCTTCCAAAGAAATTGGAGTGATGCTTCCGAAGGAACTGTAATGGACAAACAAGGATTAGAAGGCTCGCGGGATTTTCCTCTCGTGAAGACCCTTCAATACTCAAGTCAATAACGAAAGGAAAATAATCGCGAGAAATGGAAAAGAAGACTAAATTTCGGAAGGAAAGTGGGAGAGAAATACCGATGTCCGGATCCTTTTCTGAGGGTTGAACTTGGCCTTTTATAGAGATCGAGCAGGGAGCACACGTGGCCCTTCCGAAGGAAACTTTTCCGAATGAGGCTTCTGAAGGTCTTTCCCCAGCAGCTTCTGAAGGTCCTTCCCCTACAGCTTCTGAAGGTCCTTCCTCAACAGCTTCTGAAGGTCCTTCCCTTATAGCTTCCGAAGGTCCTTCCCCAAGAGCTTCCAAAGGTCCTTCCCCTGCAACTTCTGAAGGTCCTTCCTCAGCAGCTTTCGAAGGTCCTTCCCTTGCAGCTTCTGAAGGGTTCCTTCCCTGCAATGCTTAGACTTCTCCTTTCCGATTATTGGGGCACAACATAAGCTAAATAATAAAAGAAAATACTATCTCTTTCGGATGGAGACACAATTTTACCTGACCCAAAGAAAAAGCTTTAAGTCTTTCATTGAAACATAAACCAAAAAAGCTGACATGTAGCCACTAGGGTGTAGATCAACTGGCAAAGGAAAAATGTGCTGGGTGTTGTTTTTTGGGCCCTTAGGTTTCATGTTCGAGCCCTGACCAAGAGATAGTTCAGTAGGCAAGGAACGACCCTGAAAAATGAAAAATGTTTGTCGCCCTCACATTTGCGATTGTGTTAGGGGTCGAAACCTGCTTGCTGGATTTCCTGATTTACCTCTCCTACTGAAATTGTAAGGCCGAACACGGGAGCGCTCAAGATGATACGTTAACTAAAAAAAAAAAGCTGACATGTAAGAAACTAAATGCCTTTTCTAACAGATGCAATCACATTAAAACACTATACAAATCAAAACAAGTAGCCACTATAGGGTAGAGCATTCTCGAAAGACCTACAGTACATATCACATACTGGATATAAAGTTTAGGTCTCAAAAGTTTAGCCCCATTACCCATGCTCAAATGAAGCAGTTCAGCTAAACAGACAATAGAGGAAGTACTCAAAACATTTAGGGCCGGTTGAATTGTAGAAAATATTTTCTAATTTTCTAAAATCAATTTTTCATTGAATGATTGAATCTCCAATTAGAAAACAAAATACTTAATTTTCTTATGTTTAAACTTTATAATAGGAATTGGAAAAACATAAAAAATTAGAAAATGTTTTCCAAAAACTAAACAGGCCCTTAATTTTTCATTATGTGAAGGAAAAAACTGTAAGAAACATTTTATACTTCAGTTCCTAACCCAACAAAGATAATGGAGGTAGCATTTAAACAACATTTAAGGAGAATCATTAAAAAAAAAAGGATAACTAATTAATATTAAAAATTAATTCTTAAATGTTTGAACTTTAAATATAACAGAAGAAACACAGATAAAATTACAATCCTAATAAACATTTTATACTTAATGTAATGTAATAATGAGGTTTACATCACTGGTAAAAAAAAATGAGACCCGATGACTTAACAACTAATTAAACCTTTTTAGAGTGACACAACCAACTAAACCAACAAACTAGACCCGATGACTTAACAACTAATTGAACCCGGACAACATAAAACATATAAATCGAGCCAATGCCACAACAAGCAAAACCAAAAGCATATAACCACAACAAAAGCCAAAGCCAAAGCGAAGATAAATACTCACAAAAACTAAAGCTACACAAGCCATAGGGGAAAATAATTCCAATAACCAGTCTCTAGTCCCAATTAAATCGGATTCATCCTATGAACAAAAACAAAGTTAAGCCACAAGAATCCACAAAAAGAGACCAAATTGATTAGATTTGAGTTAGTTGTTGAGAAGACAACACCTAGAGCCTTTTTCTTGGATCTTATGGACAAGAAACGAAGGGAACATCCATAGACGAAATGGAAAAAAACAACAAGAAATCAATCAAGTGAAGATGTTCACTCTTAAGAAAGAACCCTAAAGAAAGAGACCAAATTGATTAGATTTGAGTTAGTTATTGAGAAGACAACACCTAGAGCCTTTTTCTTGGATTTTATGGACGAGAAACGAAGGGAACATCCATAGACGAAATGGAAAAAGACAACAAGAAATCAATCAAGTGAAGATGTTCACTCTTAAGAAAGAACCCTAAAGAAAGAAAACAAAGAAATATTAACAGTGTTTCTTTTCAACATCTCATTTATTATATAAATTTTTTGTTTATGCAACATTAATCATAAAATAGGTTTATTTTTGAAAATCATTAGTGTTATAAATAAAATAGGTTTATTTTTGAAGCATGCTCAAAATTCTTAATATTCACTACAAAAGTGAAACAACTTTGTGGAGACAAAACACATTTTAACTCTAACTTGTGGATTGCCTATCTTTGTGTGCTAATGCAAATACTGTCTCAAAACATATTTGGTTTTTTTTAATTCATTCTCTGCCATCACCGAACAAACATCACATTAGGTTACTCGTCTTTTGGCCGAACAGCACAAACGTTTTGACATTCACCAACGAACATCACAAGTATGGCCTCAAATTTTGTGAGTAGACATTAAAAAAAACTAAGGATTAAAAACCTAAATCGTAGTATCAATATATGTTGTATCATACAATTATGCTTAGAATCAGAATCTCAAATCAAATGCATTGATGTATCATACCCAACCGTGTCCGTGCTAGACCAATACGAAAGGACCTCCCCAGCTACCGACCAAAGAGGCAAAGGCGAACCGTGAGCGAGAGAGCAAGCAAGGAAAAGCGAGAGCGAGGCAGCAAGAGGCTAGAGTAAGGGCGAGGGCAAGGTAGCGAGCGAGGTCGAGTCGCGAGAGGCGAGGGCGAGGCAACGAGCGAGAGCAAGGGTGAGGGTGAGGGTGAGTGTGAGGGCGAGATAGCCAGAGAGAGTCAGAAAGAGAGAGAGAAGGAGGGAGAATGGAAGGGTTTGCAGAAGGGACTAATTGATAGGGGAGATTGGCCAAGGAAAGAGGCGAGGAGATTCCCGTCTCTTTAATTCACTTAGTTTTTTTAATATTTCATAATTAAATAAAAAATAATATAATTCATCAAAAATATTAATAATTATTTAATTAATAAAAAGAATATAATTTCAAATTATCATAGCTGACAAAATAATTTAAATTATAATAATTATTAAATAATAATTTATTGTAATCATCTAAAATGTGATAATAAAATAATTCAAATATAATTATATTATAAATATAATAATTATAATAAATTAGTTTGATATATTGGATTATTTATTATTACTTGTCTCAAATAATTAATTTTTTCTATAAATAAGAATTACATTAAACGATAACAGCAGAACATTTACAAATTACCAAGGTAGACCTTGAGTCTCACAAAAAATAATGAGGCAAAACTTGTAAACAACGAAACTAAAGCTAAACACTAAAAAGAAAATAAATTTTCAAAACTAGCGATTTACAATTGTCATACAAAGAAGTCAAGCGATAATCAACAAAATAACAAAGAGCCTGACACACGAAAACGAGTATTGAGAGAGTTTAAAAATGGTTTTGATAATACTTTTATAAAAAATAAGGAGACATTTCGTGAATTTATTTTAAAAATAATTTATTTCTAATAAAAATTGCATGTCTGAGTTAAGTTTTAAAAGCCATTATTATATATTAAATTTACACTATTATTGTTAAGATATAATAATGATTTTTTTTTTTATACAAGAAAATGTCTCGATCAAGATGCAAGAGAGTATCTCTTGGTGTCTCCGAGAGGCTTGCAAAGAGAAAAACAAGTTTAGGGCACAACTGAGATCACCTGCAAACCTTTTGATACATATGTCAGGGGCCGCTCTTGGATTACCCACTAGCATAGGAAATCCGAGAAAAGGTCTATTCAAGATGGATACAGATACAACTCACTCAAAATTTGCTAAAAAAAAAATTCATTTCCATATTTGCTCACTATTAATAGGGGCCATAAAATATTATACAACATTCTTTACATTATGCTCGGGTTTACAACCCATATCTTTTACAATATACAAGGGCACTAAGACTTTAAATACATTATGAAACCCTCTATTCATTCCCTCTAATCTACACCCACGGATTTTTGAGACCGAGACATCTTTGTACACATCTAACCAGAACTCGCCCCAAATATTTATCTTCCACTTACCTGCAATGATAAAGAAGCAATGGTGAGCTACAAGGCTCAGAAAGTATATATATCAAAGGGAGACATCAATAGGATAATATATGACGGCATGGACAATTCAAAACCAAGGAAAATCACAATCTCGACAACTAAACCTCACTTGAATCCATGTCTTCTACGCTTGACAACATCATCCCCTAAGAAGATAATTTCTTACTTTTTATAAAAATACATTTTTCAAAGTGAGCCATAAGGCTCGGCAAATCTTTAAAAACAATGAAAACTGGATATGACCAGACTTTCCCTGAACATCATGTATATCATGACATATATGGACACATGCCAATCTCAAAAACTTAGATGGCACACAAATCATGCCTTCTCATTAACCATGATTCAATTTGTATATATATACCACGCTTTCTTTTCTTACAACAATTCACACACTTTACCATCACGAAAGATAACATTCACCCACTTAGGCCATGGCATAATGCCCTTTGATCACATAACTTATAGTGCAAAAATATATAATGCACATGCAAAAATTAATGTGGACACATCGCCTTAAGCGGGCACACCGCCATTTGTGGATACACCGCCTTGCAGTATAAAACACAGTGCAATACAACACAACTGTAAGAAAAATTAAACTGAGTAACATTCACACACTTGATGTCATGGTGCAACACACTTTATCAACATAACATATAGTATAAGAAAATACATGACGCACATACAAAAATAAATGCGGGCGAGTCATCTTGGTAGGATATCCCCCTTTCTCTCTTCTTAGCGGATGAGCTACATTTTTTCACATTTCATTTCTTGTGGACAAATCGCCTTTCTTGCCATGGCATGCCTTGGGGATATCCACTTACTTTCTTCCGCGCAAAATAATAGGTGCATAAAGGCAATATATACATACATACATATGTATACACATTCCAGCATCTTTGCAACTTCACAACAACATGCCTAAAATCACCCACTAGGATTCTAGGCCACATCACATCATAATAATGCAAATGACTTCATTCACATCCATTTATGGCAACTCCATTATTTAAAGGCAATTATTGATAGAGTTGTAACCTGGGAGCCAATCATAAGAGTTGTGAGTTGGCTACATTTCTAATTAATCTCGGACATATTGTGATTAATATCAGTATTTCTCTTATAATACGTGGCAATACGTTCATCTTTATATTTTACTATTTAGATGAGTCCTAAAGAGTGTAGTAATGTCAATCGAGTTATGATGAGATCATACTAATGAGATCGAATGACTGATACTTCATTTTTTAACTATTCCTGGTCATAGGACTATAGAATTGGGCCTCTAAAGTACCATCAAGACCAGTACACACTATGTATGCTCGTAAGGAGGATAGTTGATCTCATTGACTACTTGTGTGGTGACACTAATGCAAGTGTGTAGATGCTCATTAGTGAATGAGTTCACTGAATGACCTAACTTGAGAACACCCAAATGGTAATTCTTACTAAATGTCAATTGGGAGTTCTATGTGGCGATAGGTGCTAGTAATCTCTTTTCCTGAGGTACCACAGTTATCTTGTATGAGGAGTGTCATGTTTTGATGCCACTATATGGGGTCCAGTAAGATGGGTCCCTAATAGGGTGGTTATTGAATATGATCCGAATCATACGAAGGTAAGTGAGTACACAAGATGGAATCTATCGACCTTAGTAAGATTTAAAAGGTATATGCCATATGTGAATGATGAAGTCACAACTCGAGGAGTCGTTGGCCAACGCAGATAGTTGAGAATTAATAAGAGTTATTAATTCGACTATATGAGTTGTGGACTTAACATTCGTACACATAGTGTTGGTTATTAGAAGTTTGACATTTTACCATACTTCTAGACTATACCGGGGCATTGTGATAGAGGGATCGAATAGCACTGAAACTTGTCACGGAAAGGTTCATTAGAAGTGCCATTTGCATTTCATTATGATATGGGGGCTATGATACGTTGCTAAACGTCAATCTTGGTCTAAGGGCAAGATAATAATTTTACTCATGTGATGAAATAAATTAATTAAGGATCATAATCAAAGAGTTTTATTAGGAGTAGGATTCTATAAATTGCCCTTTGCCATTTTCATAGTGAACCTATAAGGTCACACGCAAACAAAGAGGAGTTTCATGAAAATTTTAGTGGAACCAAAAAATATTTTTGGGGCCCATAAGAATTCGTGGATTTTTTGGGCGAGCTAGCACTTGCGGAAAAGTCCATGAGATGTTGACAAAATGAGCAAAAAGTAAAATAAGGTAAGAAACCCACAATTGGGTTTGGGCCTTGGTCCAACATGTTTATAACATGTTTGGGTTTTCTTTAAATCCCTAGTTTGACTAGGTTTTGGGTTGGGCCTTGGCCCAACATGTTTATAATATGTTGGACCAACTATAAATACCTAGTTTGACTAGGGTTTGTGAAATGGCTCTCCATTTTGTCTCATAACCCCTTTGGTATTCTAGAGAAAGAAAGTTGATTTTTGAGAAAAATCAACCATATCTCTAAGTGTTGGATTAGATCTTGCATACTTGATGCAAGGAGATTGAAGAGGCATGCTCATAGACATCAATTGAAGCTTCTCTTTGGTGTGGATCACTTATAGAGGGTGGGTAACACCTCATGGCACAAAGATTCATCCATTCTTCATCGGACAATCAAAATGTTTGATTTTTCGTTATATATTTATATTCTTGAAGTGATTATATATTTGCAAACTAGATTCATTTATTTTGGGTTTCAAGATTAACCAAAGAGTTTGGTTGATCCAAATAAAATTTTAAATTTCCGTTGCGTTTGGATCCAAGAAACCCAACAATTATTCATATAGTGTTATCAATGCATCACCCATGAGACTCCATAGACATACCAACCAAGGACATTTCTTAACAATCTCCCAATTGATTATTATTATACTTCCTCATGCAAGTAAATTATATTTTTATCTCATGAATTCCATGTGTATACGTATAGGTGTCTTCAACCACATCCTATCATTTTAGAGGATTGAGGGATATCAAATGAAGTATTTAAAAACAATTTACTTTAATAATCTTACTTGATTTGGATTAAGAAAAGTCTTAACCAACTCAAATCATAACCAAAATATATAATATTATATATCAAATCGAATCTCTCGAAGTGTAGTTTATAACACTTCAAACAGATCATAATTCCGACCTCTACATCAAAATTTATGACCAAAATTGTGAAATATGCGCATTGTAGTCAAAACGCAACCAAGTCGACTTGAGGGCAAATCGAGTCGACTTGCCCAAAACCGAGTCTACTCGAGCCTAGTCAACTTGACCTCCAGGATGAGTCAACTCGACTGAAAATGGAGAAAAAAGGCCAAAAGAAACTAGTTTCAGTCGAGTCGACTTAACCTAACCGAAAACACACCAAAATGAACACCAACACCTCCTCATCTAGCTTCCTAAGCCACAATTGCCATTCCATGAATGAAATATGGGATGAAATATACCCCATGGAGACTTTCAAAGAGATCCAAAACCATCTCAAATGGAAAAACCGCATAAATTAAGAGGATAAATATACAATATTTACAACCAATAGAGAAAAACCATTTTACCAGAAATGATTTCAACACAAAAGAGAAGACAAAATCATGCATCAAATGACAAAAAAAAAAAAAAGAAACTTGCACAAAATAAAATTGAAGTGCAAATAGAACTTGCCTTGAAGCTGGAATCGGAAGAAATCAAAGCTGAAAACACAAAAGAGAAGACAAAATCATGCATCAAATGACAAAAAAAAAAAAAAGAAACTTGCACAAAATAAAATTGAAGTGCAAATAGAACTTGCCTTGAAGCTGGAATCGGAAGAAATCAAAGCTGAAAATCCCAGCACTCTTGAAGCTCCAATCACACCAAGAATAATGGAAGAAGAAGAAGAAGCCACCGCCGAGAACCAAAAAAGAAGAAAAAGGAAGAAAATTAATGAAGAAAAGACAAAAGCATGGGAAGAGTGGGCTGCCAACCACCCTGTTGGGAAATTACCATTTTACCCTCCACTCACACACACAACACAAAATATCCTCATGCCTTTTATGGTCATTTGCTTCATTTTTCACTTTTTTTTCTCTTTTCTTTATTCATTTCATTATGCAAATTTTCATTTTACCCTTCTCTTATACACACACCAAACACAAGGTATTAAACCCAATTTGGACATTTGTCATTTTTTTATTTCTTTTTCTATATTCACAAATTTTGCACACATACAATATAATGCCAAGACCTACTTTTCTCATGGCACAAGCCCAATCAAAAGACCAATTCATTTTAGGCCCATGGAATTTCTCTAAACTCACTACTTTCATTGGCCTTAAACACTTTGCCCAAGCCCACTTTCATTTAATTTAAACACATCACAAAACATGTGGCTTAGCCTTAATTAAAATCATTTCCGTTTAATTAAAACACAACCCTCCAATACATGGGCTTAGGCCCAAATGGGCAACTCAATCCATTAAGTTAAATACATAATTTACTTACATAAATTTTTGCCACATAAAAATATTTCTTAACATTAAATTTAATAGGAAAAAATTTACAATGCTAAAAAATAAAATACCCAAAACATTTAGGCCAACTAATGGGTCGTTACAAGTCAGTTTTGTTCGAAGTGAAATTATAGTTTCATTAAGATTATGAGTATATCTTAACTTAACGAATTTTTTTTCTATTTAAATAGAAAAAGAGACTAACAAGGTAGCCCCAAAACTCCTTTTTATATAATACAATCCCTTGATATTATTTTATTTTTTTGATTTTTAAAATTTAAAATAATAAAAATTTTAACAATATTATGGTATTTAAGCTTTTTATTTATTTTTCAAATATAGTTGTTTGTTTACCTTTTGTATACATTTAATAAATATTATCAATAGTTAATTATTATACATTCAATATATTTTTTATTTTATACACATGAAATATATTAATTGATATATTTAGAATTTAAATAAATATATTTACTTTATATATTTATAAATTTATAAATAAAAATTCAAATATTTATAATTTATTTTAAATTTATCTTAACTTAATATATTTATTTAAATATAAAATTTCAATTATATAAATTAAATTTTAAATTTTATACATTAATATATTTAATTTTTTTATAAAGTTTAAATATTTATATATGTAAATATTCATCTCAAGTTTAAATATACATAAATTAATTGACTAAAAAATTAAAAAAATAAAATTAAAAATTCAAATTAGCGACAGACTTCTCGTTGCTAAAATAAATTAAAAATATTTTTATAATGGTCAAAATATATTTATAAAAAAAAAAAATAGCAATGGATTATTAAATCTGTCGCTATCACTAAATCAGTGATGGTTCCTCCAAATTCATTGTTAAAATTAATTTTTCATTCTTTTCATTTTTTTGGTATTTAAAAAATATTAAAATTATTTTTTATTTTTAATTTTAACAACAACTAGGTGTCTCTGTTGCTAAATTTTAAGAATAAAATTTAATTTTTATTTAGAGACAGAAAATTAATTTCGTTACTAAATAAAAATTAAATTTTATTTTTTAATTATTCAAATTTCATGACAAAAACACATGTTCGTCGCTAATTTTAGAGATGGATTATTATTTTCGTTACTAAAAATTTAAAACCTTTTTTGTTTTTAATTTTTCTTATTACATTAGCAATGAAATATTGTTCTATCGCTAATTTGTGTTGCTAATTCATCTCTAATTTTAGAAAATTCTTTATTCATAATCCGTCGCGATTCAATCACAAAATACCGAAAAAAAATTACGTTGCTAAATCTCAAATTTTTTGTAGTGTGATATGGTAATTGGCTGATCAATCTACCTCTCCAGCCTCTCCTTCTTTGCGTTCTGTGTTTAGTTATGTTTGTGTTAGTGCTTTCTAGCTGAAACTTGTATTTTTAAACTCAGTTAGCTTTGCCTGGTGGTGTTCTTATCTATTTGTATTGTCTGTGATTTTATCTTAACATAATAATGCTGATTATATTTATTAAAAAAATAATTAAATAATAATTTTTATTTTTCAAATTTTAAATAATAAATGACAAGCTCAACTAACTTATCCAAATGCAACTTAAAGAAATACACAAGATGATATTCATGTTATAGCCCATCGTCAATTTAGCTTAGATTTGATATTTATAATTATCTTATAGTTATATTTAATTTAATATCCATGACTTACAAATGTTACGTTTTGACATGTCTTAAATTGATAGTTATGTACTTAATACTTAATATTTTGATCAATTTAATTAGAAAAGCTTGCAAAAAGGGGTAGCTTTTATTTGCTGGCTTGTACCAAAAAGGTTGCAAATAATTGGATCACCTGCATAAATCTCATCCATTAGGTTGAATCCTCTGCTGATCAAAAGCCACTTGATATAAAGAGGATATCTTTCTCTATTGAAAAAAGTAGTAGGCAGGTCGCTCATGGAAAGCCGCAATTAAAGTTAGGCTTATTTCAGTGTTACATAATGAATAAAAGATTACAACTTTACTTTATTTGATCATATATAAATACTAATGGATATAACCACACCTAGCTAGTTGAGGGATCCGATGGGAACGCTGCGCAAAGCGATCGTCTCTACAGTCAATCCTGGTCCAAATCCACATAATACCCCATATTCACATCCTTCTCCGGTGGTAGTTTTTTCTTCCTTAAGCGACCGCTTTCTCATCTCATCTAGAACGAAGAACACGCAAGCACTTGCCATGTTTCCATACTCGCTCAGCACATGTCGACTAGCCAAGAGCTTCTCTTTCTTCAAATTGAGTTTTGATTCAATCAGATCTAGAACTGCCCGACCACCGGGATGGGCCACCCAGAAAAGTGAATTCCAGTCATTGATTCCATGCGGAGTGAAAGCATCAACCAAACACTTTTCGATGTTGTTTGATACATGGCCAGGCAAGGTCTTGGCTAAGTTAACAATGAGGCCAGCTTCGCGAGAGTGGATTTCAACTGCTTCCCTTGAGTTGGGAATGGTATGCTGAAATGCTCCCACAACTTCAAAAATGGGACATTCCATTGATCTATCGGGATTAGATCCGACAATCAAAGCCGATGCCCCATCGCCAAATAGTGCTTGGCTGACAAGCAAATCAGAATGGGTATGACAAGTGCCACTAAAGATGCAAACGGTGAGCTCGGAGCAAACGGCAAGGACCCTTGCACCGGGGTTATTCTCAGCGATGTCTTTGGCTAGGCGAAGGATGCAACCCCCACCGGCACAAGCTTGGTGGCAGAGCATGTATCGTTGCACAGAATGGTCAAGGTTAAGGAGCTCCACAAGACGCAAATCGGCACCAGGCATATCGAGACCAGAGGTGGTGCCAAACACTACGTGAGTAATCTTGGAAAGCGGTTGCCCCCAATCATTGATTGCCTTGAGTGCGGCTTCTTTGGCTAGCTTTGGAATTTCCTCGACTAGGATCTCTTGACGAGTATCCATAGATGGAGCCAAACAGGCGCACAAGTTAGGCATCCCCTCAAGCATTTCTTCGGTGAGATACATGTGACGCTTTTTGATGCATGTCTTTTCACAGATGCGCTTCATCTTCTCTTTGAGATCAGGCAAGTGCTCGTTCTTAGTGACCCTAAAATAGAAGTCGGGATAGTCGGCCTGATAAACGTAGTTGGGCGGATTTGCAGTGCCAATGCCGAGGATCATGGCTCTGCGACTGTCGCTATGGCGCTGCTGGGCTATTTCAATTTGCTCCATCGATCACAGCCTTGCTTAATTACTGCTCTAATGGTATTGATTAATTGCAAGGATGGATGGATGGATGGATGAGAGAGTTGGGTTGCTTTGATCCTATTTATAGCATACAACTTCTACTACTCCTAGCCCAGTCGCCGGCTGGACTTGGCCGTCGAGGAAATTACCATGAACCACGATGCCTTCTGGACTTGGCCGTCACGTTGGATAATATATTATATAATATATAATGTTATAATCCACCCCCACCACACACAATACATACATACTATATATAGCATTATTATTAGTTTAATATACACATTTTTGACTGCTTGAATCCACTGTGCATCTGAGTGGGTCGTGTGGCTGCTTAAATTGACCTTGTGGTTTTGAAAAAGTTCACTGCCATACTTCCGTTAAGTAACGGATAAAATATTCATATTATGCGAATTACTTATTCTAACAAAATATATATATATATATATATTTGTGAAAGAAACTGTATATATACCACTTCACTTTATATCCGTTCAAGAAGTCTATGCACACTTCAAAGAAAAACGCATAAATAATAGTGAAATTAGAAACCACAGATTAGCTGTTAGGTTAGGGGCCTCAGCCCTGCGGCCCTGCCCCAACCAAATTCCACCCCATGCACACCCCTTTTAACAAGTCCCTAAATGTTCTTTCTGGCTCAAAAGGGAGGGCTCGAGCACGAGCTTGAGAAGATCGGGTGGACTCTAGTGGTCTAAATGGCTAGAATGGTTAGCATCTGCAAGCACTCTGACTTTTAAGTGAGAATGATGATTGGCGATGTATCAGTAAGGCCAAAAAAGAACATATCTTAGTCTATGATAAGACTGGTTTATATAGAGGAGGGAATGGGAGAGACACCCTGTGTGCATGCTTGTTTCGGGCGTTGCAGGGTGACGAGACTGAGATTTTTGACACTGGCAAGGCTCTCTAGTGAAGGTATGGGGCCGACGGGACCTGCAATAAATGTGGATGGGATTCATAGCAGGTGCGAGAGTGTTGTAGGTACCAAGGTGATGATGATCACTGTAGGTAGGTAAAGGGACCGAGAATGGGCCAAAAGGCCAGTAATGGTCTTGGGCTTTTATCGAACCAGGTCTGATTAGACCAACATGGTCCATAGTCCCCCTGATTGGATGTTCACAAAGGCGAGCATTCGAGCTTGAAAAGCCAAGATGATAGCTAAACTTTTATCGTGTGAGACTAAGATAGTCGAGCTCGGGATGAGACCCCTAAGGCGTTGTAAAGGAGCTTGGGGTGCATTACCTGAAGAGATGGGACTTTGTAATAAGGGCCAAGCTTGGAATGTGCAATCGAGATATTCTGAGCTCGGTATATACGACCAAGACCATTGAGCTCGGCATGCTCAAGGTGACTGGCGTTTCTAGGTGTTATTAATTTTCCCGTGTGGATCTTAATGATTTTGGGGTGACTTTTAATATTTTGACACGTGTTCACTTTCGAGATTCGAAGTGTCAGGCCTATAGGGTAAGACGACGTGGTGTAGGTGGGGAGGCGTCCCTCCGCCTTCAATGCGCGACAGGTGGCATGATCTTGACAATCACTTTGCAATGGATGGACTCCGACCATTGGATGTGTTGCTCGATACTTATATAAGAGTCACTTCCCGTTTCACGTTTCACTTTTTGCATTTGCTTCCATTTTCAAACTCCTACATCTTGGCGAATCCCCTATGTTTTTTTTTCTTCCCAACTCCGGTCGAGGTCATTTTTTCAGTAGTGGTTGAGGCTCTTCCTTCCTTTTCGTTCCTCTGTTCCTTAGGTAATTTCTTAAACTTTAACCCCTTTGTTTGGCTATTTTCATCACTAAGGCTTTCGGTGAGAGTTTTGGAGAGAGCGTTTTGTCAATGATGGGTCCGTCATCTAATCCGGTGGCGGGTCTCGTCGGCTAGTTTATTAGGGCAAGTTAAGGCGTAAATTTGAAACTTATGCCGGGTGTCGAGTTCTAATTACTCTATTTTCCTTGATTCCTTCGAGGACAGTGCATGTATTATCATGTTTATGTTATATATCTCTCTCTCTCTCTCTCTATATATATATATTTTAGCTGCACCGTGCCTTCATGCACGGGTTATTCCTAGTATATATATATGCATCGATATGGGTTTTGATATTTATTTTGAATATTTTTGTTCTTAGATTTGTGTGTAAGCCTATTTACAATTTAAACATTGTGAGTGCTCGGATTTACTTGTAATATTTTTAACTAATAAATGGCGACAATTTTGTTTTTGTTTAGGTATTTTCAGATAAATAAAGAGGTAGAGAGTTGGTTGTAGGCTACTAATTGAATTAAAATCTAATTAGATTGTACTAGAAAACTAAAAGGATTTTCTGAACTAATTGAAAAAGAATTGTTTGATGAATATTTATATTTCAGTGTCTGTTTTCCGGTGGAGTGCAATAAATAAAATCAATTATAATCATGCATTCTTAAATGGCTTTTGATGCCCAATTTAGCCAAACAAATTAGCAATCACAAAACCAATTTCGACCTCAATTCCAACCCCTAAAAATTACGTTAAAAAGCTAATTAGTGGCATTACTAAGGTAATAATTGTTTAATATAATTATGAATATGGTGTCCACTACTTAATGGAAGTATGTAGGCTCTGAACATTTTCAAAATCACAAGGTCAATTAACACACAACTAACATGTTCAATTTCATGACTCAATCACACTCATGAGGTCTTTGCAAAGCAACGACGTAAAGTTGAAGAACTCGCGCAGGTAAAAATAAATTAATTGACGATCGAGTACTCACCCAAGAAAAGACTAAATTGACGACAATATATTTAATTGGACTTAGTTGCCCTTACAGCGCCCAAACTTTTGGACTTACTACTATTCACTATGTGGATTTTACATTGAATAGTCAAAAACAAATTAACTCGGAACTAATTTTCTATTTATATCTGTCGTGATTATTATATTATGTATTCAAATCCTATCTTCGCTTCACCTAATCTGTCTAATAATTACGCATGCACTCAAAGATGATGTATATCGTGGATTTATTTAAGCAGTCAAATTGTGTATGCATTAAACTAATAACACTGCGATATGCCCATAGGCTATGGGATTAGAATGTAATATTAGCCCACGTGAACGGGATGGCGGCCAAGTCCAGCATTCATGCTTCATGGTAATTTCCTCGACGACCAAGTCCAGCAGCAGCAGGCGACCTGGGACTGGGAGTTGAATAAATGGATCATCAAATTAAGGACAAATTCAAGTCCCTCATCCACATCCATATATCCCCCCAAATCCCATCTTAATTAATTGGCGTCCCTGCAACTAATTAATTAATTAGAGACCAGCTAGGCAAAGCAGTGAGATAAATGGTACATGCTCTACCACCAGGTGCTGGTGGTGGCTCAATTCTCCGACTAGCCAAAGATATTGCCGAGAATAACCCCGATGCAAGAGTTCTTGCTGTATGCTCTGAACTCACAGTTTGCATTTTTAGTGGCACCTGCCATACCCATTCTGATTTGCTTGTTAGCCAAGCACTATTTGGCGATGGCTCATCAACTCTGATCGTTGGTTCAAACCCTGATAGATCCACAGAAACTCCAATTTTTGAAATTGTGGGTGGTTATCAACATACAATTCCAAACTCCTAGGAAGCAGTTGAAATCCACTCCCGTGAAACCGGGCTCGTTGTTTACATGGCCAAGACCTTGCCTGACCACGTATCCAATAACATCGAGAAATGTTTGGTTGACGCTTTCACTCCACATTGAGTTAGTGATTGGAACTCACTCTTCTGGGTGGCCCACCTAGGTGGTAGGACTGTTCTGGACCTAATCGAATCAAAGATTGGGTTAAAGATGGAAAAGCTCTTGACCAGTCAACATGTGTTGAGTCAGTACGAAAACATGGCAAGTGCTTGCATATTCTTTGTTCTAGATGAGATGAGAAAGTGATCTCTAATGAAGAATAAACTACAATCGGAGAAGGATGCAAATATGGTGTGTTGTGTGGATTTGGACCTGGGTTGACTTTTGAGACAGTTGCCTTGCGCAGCATTGTCATAGAATCCCTCAACTAAAATGGGTTACCACATGTTTCTTGATATTGATGTGATTTTAAATAATCCTCTCGAATAAGTTTATAGTTTTTATAAGGTGTAACTCAATTTATATACAAAAATTATTATTTATATTTATTAATGTATGAAACAAGTTTATTGAAATAAATGTTAAACAGATATATTTCAGAGTAGACCTAGATCAATGTCAAGTTTGTAGTGATAAGACCAGCATTAAGTTTACACTGCCCGAATATATCATATCGAGAGATTAACGAAGTCATGTGGTTTGACAAATTTACCTTTCATCACTAAACAATATTACAAATCTTACCAGCACAAAAGTTGAACTCATCTTCATCCGTCTCATTCTCCCATTGTCCACCATCTCCCTCTCCCTTTCACTATTTCCACCTCTCTTTCTCCAGTCCGACGTGTGTTTCCTCTTGCCGTCAACGCTTTTCACCAGCAACGGTGTCTCTCACTCTTGCTATCTTCTTTCCGTCAGCGTTCCTCACCATTAACAGCGTCGCTGTCTCTCTCTCTCTGATCGTCCTCCACTGTCTCATTCGGATCTTTCTGGATGTCCTCCGCTGCGTGAGTTATTATATATTTGTAATGTTTGGGATTCAACCGATTTGTATTTGTCTCAGCCGATTAATTTTTCAGACCCTTCACTTGTTTGGCTTTTGATTTGATACCACGGTGCTTAACAATGGGGCATACCCAAATCATATCTAAACTGTAAGTAAGAAGAATCAAAAGCCATTGTTTTGGGTATATTATTTACATTGACTGTTTTGCGATATTATCTTTACTTGACTGTTATCTTATTTGTTATCTTACTCAACTGTTTTGTTATCTTATTTGGGTATTTGTTTACATTGATTGTTATCTTATTTATTTTGCGAAGAATTCTCTCTTATTGTTTTGAAACAATAATAGAGTCATTTGTTTTGGGTATATTATTTTGGATATATTGTTTACATCGACTCCTCTTCTATTAGTAGATTATCTGCTAATTTGATTACTTTTAGACAATAATTACTGTTTATCCTTTTGAACAACAGGAACTATAACGAGAACTATAACAATGAGAAAGAATTATGGAATATGCCATAGTTGTAGACAGTCGGGGCATTGGTTAGATGACTGTCCGAAAAAACGACATTCCCAGACTATGGACAGGGATTTGTAAGATGGCTAGAGGTGGAGAAGATGTCATCAAACTGAAGTTTTTAAGTGGGATGAAGGGGAATCAAGTGAACGTGGATCAGATAAATCAGACAATAAAGTTGACACTGAAGATTTGACCTGACTACTGAAAATGTGTGCACAGATAAATGATGAAAACAATGTGGAAATATCCCTTAACATAACCATTCAAAAGGGTAATGGAACTGTGCACGGGAAGGGGAAAGAAAAGTTATAGGTGGGAGCAATTTTAATTGTAATTGTATACATTGTGAGGGGTTTACTTCCTCTTTATTTTTAATATGTATCTTATAATTTGTGTCTTCATGACTTTTCTCTATTTATGTAATAGAGAAAGTGTGAGTATGAGTAATTATTAGCATGTTGTATTATTGAATTAGTGGCAACTTTATCAAATCTACTAATGGAAGCCAAATGGGAATTTCTTTGATCATTTTCCTTTTACTTTTGCTCTTTTGTCTAGTGGTACAACTTATGCTCAGTCTGGATCATCTGCTTATTTATTATTTAAGTTTAGAGAATATGCTTCACAGAATTTTGTATATGCAAAATTGCAATTCATCTTAAGGGTTACATCATCACTGGTCCCCTGAGATGCAGCATTCTTTTTATCCAAATTGGAATTCAGGACCTATACCATGTATAGAAAAAACATATAATTGAGGGCCTAAAAAATGAATAGAATAGCTTATTACGTTCGATTTAGGGTTCTTTGAATGTCTTACTTGCACGGTTCCCCTTTTATCCTTTTTTCTCTTATTTCTTTTACTTTTAACCTTTCTTTTATGGTTCTGGATTATAAACTTGTACAAAAAATAAGCATATGAAAAAAATTTCATTATTAATCACTGTTTTCGCCTTGGACCAGAAATAAGCATATGAAGAAAATAAGCAAATGGTTGGAGAGAGAAGTGGCATTTATGTAGCCGATCCTACTGCCAAATCATTTCAAACTGAATCTACTGAAGCTAAAGCTACCACCGCTCTTCATATCCGCATCTCACTGCTAAAGTATATGATGTAAACCTAGTTCAATAGCAGTTAACCAACATAGCTCAATCTCATATCAAACAAAAAATATCCAAAAATAAAATTTAGTTCGATATTGTAACAAGATACGATGACAACATAAATCCTCAACCTAGACCAACTAAATAAAGAATCTGCAACATATCTTCATAAATTTTTGAATGCTAACAACAACTAACAGTAGCTACTACTAAGCACTAAGCAGCTAAATCTTTTTTCTTCTGCTAATAAGCAACTTTCTTCTTCTAACATCAATCTTCTATTACTGTCGGGCATCAACTTTCTTCTTCTGCCACAACCAGTCTAGAGCACTGTCAGCATCTCCCTAAAGACAATAAAAGCATTATCAAAACAACTTGAAGACAATAAAAGCATTATCAAAACAACTTGAAGACAATAAAAGCAAGGCTGAATCATCTAGAAAGGATCTATCAAGGTTGAAGCATCTTCTATTTTGCTTTTTTGTTTTTGTGTTCTTATTAATTTTTCTGTCAATGTTGTTTGTGTTTGTATTTGTATTTATATAGCCAACAATTCTTTAATCAACCTGTTTCTTCCTTGCTTCTACCTAAGGACTCAAAAATTGGATGTTACTAAAGACTCTAATAACCATTGTTAAAAAAATAAGGAGCAATCTAACTTAAGAATGGATATAATAGTTGAAAACAAGTATATACAAATTAGAGATTGACCTATTCCATGTTACAGTCTTCCTCGGGACATCGATGTGGCATAGAGGTTGGCATAAATGGTTGACCATAAGCTTGATAGTTAGCGCTCTGCAAAAAGAATAACAAATTTTAGTTTAACTACAAACAATCACAAAGTATAATATATAAGTATATAATCTAACAATCACGCACCATCAACTGTTGTGAGAATCCGAGTGGGGTTACCATGGGATTTACTACATCTTTTGCTACTTGTATTAGAGCTTGACTTGGTTGTACATTATTTTTCATTGGGCGTTTTCCTTTGCTTGACATTGAAGTTACATGTGCAAAAAAAGATAGTTTGGGCCATTATATGCAAACACTGATAATACCAGTAGATAATAGATAACTAAAATAGAATTGTAAATATACCTTGCGTTTATTGGTATTAGTTTCCAATGGCCCCTTTTGACAAAGTTTTCTAGGAGCTCCTTTTGTTTTCGTGCATTGCGGATCCAAAATGGGACCGGATGATATCCTTACAGCTTCGCCACAATCAGAGGAGATTTGAACACTACCTTGGGAAATGAGATTACTACCACAAGTAGTTTTCGGTATCTCTATCAATATTATCATCTTCAACGAAACAAAGAAGAGAAAGAGTTTTATAATTATGTTTGAGGGAGAGAAGTGTCACATTGTTTGTAGTTGTCACTTGTTCGAGTTTCGAGAGATACTTTGTAGACATGCTCTTTCAGTATTGATTCGAAATGATGTGGAATTTATTCCTGACAGTTATATCTTGAGGAGATAGAGGAGAGATGTATGTAGAGCATACACAAGGGTTAAGATCAATTACAATGGTTGGGTTAGCACTCCTAAGCAGGTAAGATACGATCAATTGCAAAGTTTATCTCCCAAGGTGGCAAATTTAATAGTAGATGATAAAGAACGCACCCGCGAGTTCACGGAGTTACTTCGTACCTAGATCCAAGATCGCCAACCTCGATAGAGATAATATCGCAATACACTTTTCCAGTTAGCTCTGCTTGAAATTTCTTTGAATTTTGAAATTGTGTAAACCTCTTGAAATTGTTTCTCCATAAAGTACCTAGTTGCGCATGGTACCATCTGTGAATATGACTTAAAATCTGCTTGAAACTCCTTCTCGACTTTACACCTCAAAGCCCGCTCATACTATTCAACAAATAGTTTCAACGAGGTTTTTGAGTTGACGTACCCGTCGAAAAATGAATTCATACTTTCACTCCGTTGTGTTGTTGACATCCCAACCCAAAAACTTGTTCTTAAATAACAAAGTACCCAACGATTTCGTTCTTTGAAAAGCCTGGACAACCAAACATTGTCATGCAATGTGTACGTATCAATCAATAAAGCCCAACCCCGTTCAAATTCTTCCGAATGTTGTGATTCGTAGACCATTTCGTGCACAACCGAGAGTATTGAACCCTTATGAGGGTGGCCCTCAAATTTTTCAGGCAACTTCCTAAGTATGTGCCACAAACACCATCTATGCCTAGTGTTCGGAAAAACAATTTGAATGGCATTTTGCATTACCCTATCCTAATCAGTTATTATACCAATGGGCGCTTGACCTTCCATGCACTCCAGCCAAACAAAAGTCTCAGTATCCTCACTGGATACTAAACCACAACCAAACAATGTCGACTGTCCGTGATGATTCACACCAACAAAAAGAGCAAATGGCATGTCATACTTATTTGTTAAATACGTTATATCGAATGTCACAACATCACCAAATTCGTTGTATGCTTGTCTACACCTATTATCATCCCAAAATACATTCTTTAGTCGACACTTATCATCCAAATCGACACTAAAGAAAAAACTAGGACATTGTGCTTGTATTCTTAAAAAATAAACTTGTATTGCAGCTGCATCTCCCTCCCCAAGTCTTAATCGCCTAATCTTATCAATATAGTTTCTACAGTCCATTTTAACAAATGATACATTCTCATATCACCCGCTTCAACAACAGCTGAATTGTAACTTTTGTGCATCAGAATACCAGCTATGTCATTTATTTCAAGCTTTCGTTTCACTTGTTCACTCAATTGTCGATTACATCGATACAACCTAGATTTTGAAGGACTTGTTTTGTGATTATGCTCCAAAATGACTTTGGTAACACGCCATGTTCCTGTCACATCTATCGCAGCTGTCAGTCTAGCTAAACACCCTGTTTTATTAGTTGGTTGAGGCTTGAACGAGCTGCTTGTATCACTGCTTATCACGCCTTCTCGACTACAAAGGGAAACCCACACTATAAGCATATGCTTTGTAAAATTCAAAAATATCATTATGGTCCCTAAACTTCATCCCAACTGTAGGCACAATCTCCCTGGCCTCTGATATGCATTCATTGTCTACCCCTACTTCAATTTCATTGTCGGAAACTACTACATTTTCTTCGCCAGCATACGGAAATTGATCTAATTCAAAAACTCAAATCATCATAAACCAAAATGAAAATCTGATCAAAGTAATAAAGGTGAGTTGAATTACAAAAAAAGTTGCAATAATTGAATGCAATAATTTTGGTTGATGTTGATACACATCTTAGAAAACACTAGCTTAGCCAGTAGGCACTGTTGTAGGTTAGATATTTGTTTGAATCTTTTTTATTTTTTTTATTTATTTGTTTACCAAATCACTATCCCAATATTTAAAAATGCTAAATAACTAACTTATCTATTAGTTTTGTTTTTTGGGATACGTGGTTTTGATCTGTAATGCTGAATTCTAATTAGGCTATATCACTAGATAGTGATAGTTATAAAATAAAGTGATTAATCATGGAGCATTTGTGTTCTCACTATAATTATAACAATTTGGAAGGAGTAATTAATTTAACTTCACAATGAAGGTTTTTTACAGGTAGGAACAACATGAGATTCAACTTGTCTCTTTCTTGCAAACCAGGGTCTTCACCTAATTTACTCTTGTTTGATTTCTCCCCTATCCACCCAATCCGCATGGCCTCCATTTGTTTTCATAAATTTGCCTATATTCACCTAAACCCTAATTGTCTTTCTTCCCTTAGATCTTTGTCTTTAACATTTAGAGCAATTCTACACTGTTTAAACACAAAAGATTGTCTAATATCCTAATTAATAAGATAACATCCAACAAAACAAAACAAAATCCATTTAACCAAACATCTTGCCTAGAGATAACAGCAACCGAAATCCATTAATAAAACAAAAGGCTTTACAAAAAACGTAAAAGACCAGTACCTAGGTCCGACTTTGTCGTCGGTGGCAGGTAGAGGCAAAGACAGTACGACTGGTGGCGATGGTGGGTGGGGGCGAAGGTTGTCCGACTGTAGGTGGGTGATTAGTGATCAATTTTGTAAAAATTTTATTATAATTTCACCCTTATTTTGATCTTAAAATGGTTTAAATTGAATATTATTATGCATTTTGAAATTTTGTGCATGTTTAAAAATATTAATATAAAAATATATAAAATATAAAAAAATTAAATATAATATATATAATAATATAATATATATATATAATAATATAAATATGGAAAGCCCAGGCCCAAGCCCAACACAAGGAAGGCCCAAGCCCAAGCCCAACACAAGGAAGGCCCAAGCCCAAGCCCAACACAAGGAAGGCCCAAGCCTAAGCCCAAAACAAGGAAGTCCCAAGCCCAACACAAGGAAGGCCCAAGCCCAAAAATATGAAAAGCCCAAGTCCCACAAATTGATGACATCATCGCTTACATCATGGGTTGGAGTGACATCATTGCTTACATCATGAGTTGGAATGACATCATCGCTTACATTATGTGTTAGATATTTTATTTATCTTTGTATTTTTAAATTAGTTATTTTATTTTTCTTTAGATATTTTGTATTATTAAATTATATAATTGAGTGGTCTCTATTGCATCTTTTACCCTATAAATAGAGCACTTAGGGTGCATTTGTAACCATTCAATTTTCCTATAATGAAAGTATAGTTATGTTCTTGAAATTTCTCTCTCAAAATTTTCACTTTAGTTTCAATATGATTTCGTTCTTAGAATTTCTCTCTTAAATCTTCAACCTTTGTTTCCATATAGTTGTATTATGTTATTCATATTATCTTTTTATTATATACGGCCTATATGGTCGGTTGAATATTGTCTTTAAATATTGTCTTTTCATTATATACCGCCTATATGGTCGGTTAAAAAATAGTCTTTCAATTCTTGTCTTTTCATTATAAACCGCCTATATGGTCGGTTAAAAAATAGTCTTTCAATTCTTGTCTTTTCATTATAAACCGCCTATATGGTCGGTTAAAAAATAGTCTTTCAATTCTTGTCTTTTCATTATAAACCGCCTATATGGTCGGTTAAAAAATAGTCTTTTAAATACTGTCTTTTAATTCCCGTCATTTAAATTCCTGCCAATTTATTTTAAAAATGAAGATGAGTAGCTAAATCCGATCTTGGGTTAAGGCAAGGACAGTGTCCAACGCCAATGATTCCCAAAGAAAGCTGCGCTTCAATTGTGTAATATTAATCTGATTTAATTTGAGCAATGTGCGTATAGTGTATCTTTGAGTTTGGATTGGAGCATAAGCCTAACTTAGAGTTTCCATGCCACGTATGGAGATTGCTAGACCTGGAAATGTTTTCATACCCAAGCCCAAATGATTAATCTGTACCTATAAATTCTATCTGTGGGATATAATTCAATTTATGATAATTGCTTGACTTAGAATTTCCATGCCATGTATGGAGATTGCTTAAACAAGAATTATCATTATCTTGAACTAAAATTACTCATAGATCTGCAAAACTTAATTCAGATGAATATTATTGATTTTTTCTATTAAGTTGGGAATTAATTGGTTTTGACACTGAAATTGTCTTGACCCAAGCTACTTAAACTCATTGTTAATTTAGTTTTAATCATTTCCTTTAGATTATCTTAATCACCTCTTAAAATCAAATATTCAGTGATTTCTGTTTTCATCCAAAATAATCTCCCTGTGAACCGACTCGGACTCACCGAATTATAAATTTAAAATTGTACTACACGCACACTCGCACACTGGCGAGTATAATCGCCCTATACCTGCTTTAACAAAAGGATTAATGTTTGATAAATTTGGTTGTTGTTTTGATAAATAAATGTGCAGGGTAGCGTAGCAGTCAGTTTTTGGCGCCGTTGCCGGGGAGATTAATTGGTAACTTAGTGTGTTATTTTTGTTGTTTTACTACTTTTAAAAAAAAAACAAAAAAAATAATAAATATTTTAAAGATAAAGAAAAAAAATCTATATACTTAAAAAAAAAAAAACTTGTTAGGTAACTTTTAGTTACTAAACAGTGTATGAGACTTAGATCAGGTAGAGTGCTAGAACAAGAAGTCCATTCACAATCTCTAATGTCTCAACAAAATGATAACATGTCTGCTCAAGGGGGTGATCATGTTGATCAAGATCCCTTGGGAGCTGAAATGCTTCGACCTCTCAGGGACTATTTGCACCCTCCGAGGCAAACTACTCCCTCTTGCATTGTACTTCCAGTTAACCATCATAGATTCAACTTTAAACCGGGTACCATTCAGATGTTACCTACTTTTCATGGTATGGATTCGAAAAATCCGTACACTCACATGAGAGAATTTGAAGAGGTCTGCGGCACTTGTGTCGATCAGAATGTCAATGAGGATACTGTGAGGCTAAAATTGTTCCCATTTTCATTAAAAGACAAAGCTAAAATGTGGTTAAACACATTAGAGTCGAGATCAATAGGAACATGGAGAGAAATGCAAACTAAATTTTTAAAGAAATATTTTCCGGCCAATAGGACAGCATCCCTTCAAAGACAAATGATGAACTTTGCTTGTAAACCCACCGAGTCATTTGCTCAAGCTTGGGATCGTTTCAAAGATCTACTTCTTACTTGCCCACATCATGCTTTTGAGCAGTGGCGGGTGGTTAGTTTTTTTCATGATGCCTTAACCCCTAACCTTAAGATGTTAGTGTCGACCATGTGCAATGGTGAATTTTATGAGAAGACACCTGAAGAAGCTTTTCACTTTTTCGACACTTTAGCTGAGAATACTAGGAATTGGGAGGTAAGTCCATTGTCTTTGGAAGACTCAAGAGAGCATGTCAGTCCACAACCTCGAGGAAAATTTCAAATAAGTGAAAGTGATAACATCAATGCCCGGTTAACAGCATTAACAAAGAAGATGGAAGAATTAGAGTTAAAAAAAACCAAGGCCGTCCATGAGGTGGAAGTCCTTTGCGTGGTTTGTGAGACGAATGGCCATATGACAGAAGATTGTCCTACCATTCCTGCTTTTAAAGAGGTCCTCTATGGCCAAGCATCTGGAGTACAACCACGTCAGACAGAGGGTAGGCCTTATCAGAATCAGAATCAGAGTGGGAACTACTTAGGGTACAATCCTAATTCCAATACATACCACCCCAACTCCCGTAATCACCCTAATTTTTCATGGAGAAATGATTCTGCCGCCCAACCCCATGCACCATTCCCCTCACAGCCACAGTCTTACCAACCAAACCAAGGGTCATCTGGTGCATATCAACCTCCTCATAAGAGATCTCTAGAGGACACCCTACAACAATTCATGCAAGGTCAAATAGGAACTAATACCCAAGTAGCCAAGTTTCAAGAACAAACAAATAGGGCTCTAGAAGACATGAGAAGTCAGCTAACTAAGTTGACTCAGACCTTGAGTGTTAGAGAACCAGGAAAGTTTCCCTCACAACCAAGTCCGAACCCCGTAGGTCAAGCCCATAGAGCCGAAGGGTCATCTAGTGAGAATCATGAACAAGTCCAGTCTGTCACTGTCCTTAGGAGTGGGAAAGTAATTGAGAAACCTAAGGACCCTAGGACAATGTGGCCTACCATTAGTAAAAAAGACCAAGGGCATGATGAAATGAATGATGAGGAAGTGAATGAAGGAAGTAAAGAGGGTAAAAAGAAAGCTGAGAAGGAAGAAAGAGAGCAAGAGAGAAAGCAAAAGGAAAAAGGGAAGAGTGTTGAAGAGAGATCCAAATTTGAACCTCGACCACCCTTTCCTCAAAAATTAACCCAATCAAAAAGAGATAAAACAAATGCAGACATATACGAAGTATTCAAACAAGTAAGGATAAACATTCCTTTATTGGATGCAATTAAGCAAACACCTTCGTATGCTAAGTTTTTGAAGGATCTCTGTACAGTCAAAAGAAAAATCAATGTGCGGGAAAAAGCATTCTTAACAGAACAAGTAAGTGCTATCCTTCAATTTAAGACCCCTCCAAAGTACAAGGACCCAGGATGTCCTACCATTGCTTGCATAATTGGAAGCCAAAAAGTCGACCAAGCACTTCTTGACCTAGGGGCTAGTGTCAATCTGTTGCCTTTCAGTGTCTATCAGCAACTAGGGTTAGGAGAACTCAAGCCCACTAGGGTCACTCTTCAATTGGCTGACCGATCAGTAAAAGTTCCTCGTGGGATTGTGGAGGATGTCCTAATCCAAGTGGACAAATTCTATTTCCCAGTGGACTTTATTGTCTTAGATACCCAGCCCCACCAGGGTCCTCAGTCACCTATTCCCGTTATCCTAGGGAGACCATTCCTTGCTACTTCGAATGCAATCATCAATTGTAGGAATGGGATCATGAAACTATCATTTGGGAATATGACGGTGGAGATGAATGTTTTCAAGGTAACTAAGCAACCAAATGACGAAATGGAATTGGAGGAAGTAGATTTAATCCAGACCTTAAGTGAAGAATACTTTGAGGAGGCTCTTTATGAGCAGGTTATTTATAAATTAGAGAAGCAAACTTCGAAAGGGATAGAGCCTGACGTTGAGTCAGCCAGGGTGATCACACAACTGATGCTTGGCCTAGAGCCATTGAAATTACCTGGGAATGAAACCACACCATCTTTGGTTCGTCCACCCCAACTTGAGAGAAAACCATTGCCGAATCACCTTAAGTACGCATTCTTAGGTGAAAGGGAGTCTTTGCCAGTAGTGATTTCATCAAGCCTAGAATTGCATCAAGAGGAAGCATTACTAGATCTCCTCAGAATGCACAAAAAAGCTATAGGATGGTCTATCTCTGACCTACATGGCATTAGCCCCCTCACCTGCACCCATAGGATATTCTTAGAGGAAAATGCGAAACCTGTAAGGCAAATGCAAAGGCGTTTGAACCCGAACATGAAAGAAGTTGTCCGGGGAGAGGTTCTTAAACTGTTAGATGCAGGTATCATCTACCCCATCTCAGATTCCAAATGGGTCAGTCCGACTCAAGTTGTACCTAAGAAGTCAGGAGTCACTGTGATAGCAAATGAGAACAATGAGCTCATCCCTACGCGCATCCAGACTGGATGGCGTATGTGCATTGATTATAGGAAGCTCAACTCTGTGACAAGGAAGGATCATTTTCCGCTTCCATTTCTAGATCAAGTCTTAGAGAGAATAGCGGGACATGCCTTCTACTGCTTCTTGGATGGGTACTCTGGGTATAATCAAATAGAAATTGCGTTAGAGGATCAGGAGAAGACCACATTCACTTGTCCATTTGGGACATTTGCTTACAGACGAATGCCATTCGGTCTATGCAATGCCCCTGCAACATTTCAAAGATGCGTGATGAGCATTTTTAGTGAATTGGTAGAGAATGTGGTGGAAGTTTTCATGGATGACTTCTCAGTGTATGGAGATAGCTTTAATAGTTGTCTGAAAAATTTAGAAAGAGTCTTAGAGAGGTGCAAGGAAACGCATTTAGTGCTAAATTGGGAGAAGTGCCACTTCATGGTCACTCAAGGAAGTGTCTTAGGACACATTGTTTCTTCTAAGGGTATTGAGGTCGATCAGTTTAAGGTTGAATTAATTCAAAAATTACCCGCCCCAAAGAATGTGAGGGATGTTAGGTCTTTTCTTGGCCATGCTGGTTTTTATAGGCGCTTTATTGCTTCATTCAGTACCATAGCCAAACCTTTATGTCGCCTTTTAGTCCTAGACATGCCCTTTGAGTGGACCAGTAAGTGTCAAGCTGCTTTTGAGAAATTAAAAAACTCACTTGTTTCTGCACCTATCATTCAGTCCCCTGATTGGTCCCTACCATTTGAGCTGATGTGTGACGCTAGTGATTACGCGATAGGAGCCGTGTTAGGTCAGAGGAAAGACAAGAAACCTTATGTGATATATTACGCTAGCAAAACTCTTAATGAGGCTCAAAAGAACTACACCACGACAGAGAAAGAGTTGCTAGCAGTTGTCTACGCCCTAGACAAATTCCGGTCTTACCTCGTGGGGTCACTGGTGATTGTTTTTACTGACCATGCTGCTCTTAAATATTTATTAACAAAGCAAGATGCAAAACCCCGTCTCCTTAGATGGATCTTATTGTTACAAGAATTCCATATCGAGATCAGAGACAAAAAAGGGGTAGAAAATGTGGTAGCCGATCACTTGTCTCGTCTACCATGCCAAAATCTTAATCAATTTGAAAACCCAATCCAAGATTCCTTTCCTGACGAACAATTGTTTCAAACAAACACTCAAACTGAACCACTCACCTTTCCATGGTACGCTGATATAGCAAATTATCTAGTCACTAGACAGATCCCAGATTATTGGTCCAAACTAGATAAAGAAAATTTTTTTAGGAAGGTGGTGACATTTTTTTGGGATGACCCGTATCTGTTCAAATATTGTCCTGACCAAATCATTCGTAGATGCATCCCTAATCATGAACAACAAAGTGTCATAAATTTTTGTCACACTCTTGCTTGTGGAGGCCATTTTTCCATCAAGAAAACAGTTGCAAAAATTCTACAAAGTGGATTTTATTGGCCAACATTATTTAAGGATGTGTACAGATTTTGTTCAAGTTGTGATCGATGTCAAAAACTAGGCAGTCTATCCAAGAGAAACATGATGCCATTACAACCAATCCAGGTGTTAGAAGTCTTTGACTGCTGGGGTATAGACTTTATGGGTCCATTTGTTAGTTCGTTTGGGCATGAGTATATCTTACTTGCTGTTGACTATGTGTCCAAATGGGTTGAGGCAATCCCGACAAGGAGCAATGACCATAGGATTGTGGTGAAATTTTTAAGGGAAAACATTTTTAGTCGGTTTGGGATGCCACGAGCGATCATTAGTGATGGGGGTTCCCATTTTTGTAACAAGGTCGTGGCAGGTCTCATGAAAAAATATGGTGTGTTGCACAAGATTTCCACGCCGTACCATCCCCAAACCAGTGGTCAGGCTGAGCTAGCTAATAGGGAGATTAAACATATCTTAGAAAAGACCGTTGCCACCAATCGCAAAGATTGGTCTTTGAGATTAGTAGACGCTCTTTGGGCATATAGGACTGCATATAAAACGATCTTGGGAATGTCTCCATATAGATTAGTGTATGGTAAACCTTGTCATCTTCCTGTGGAAATTGAACATAGAGCATATTGGGCAATTCAAAGAATCAACAAAAGTTTGACCGAAGCAGGCTTCTCTAGGAAGCTCCAATTAAATGAGCTTGATGAAATAAGAAAAGATGCATTTGAAAATGCACGACTGGCTAAGCTTCGCATGAAAGAGTTGCATGACCGACGCATCATTAGGAAAAGCTTTCATGTCGGGCAACAGGTACTTTTGTATGATTCTCGATTGCATTTATTCCCAGGAAAATTAAAATCAAGATGGGTTGGCCCCTTCATAATCAAGTCCATCTCGGAATATGGGGCTTTCGAAATTGAAAATCAAGAGTCAGGGCAATGCCTTAAGGTCAATGGTCATAGGTTGAAACCTTATCAGTATAGTTATGAGGAAGACGAAGGAAGTGTGGATTTAGGGGATCCACCATTAAATGAGTAAAAGAGGTTTCGTATCGTCTGGGAATCTGACGTTAAAAGACCACCTTTCCATTTAGGTTAAATGGATGTCTTTAGGTCCAGGACATTAATAACAACCCCTGTAGCTATTCAGGGTGAAGAAAACATCACATATTCATGCATCGATGACCGCCAGGTATGTCTATCCTCTATCTTTTCTATTATTGTCGATTGAGGACAATACGCAATTCAAGTTGGGGGGTAAGGTGGGAATTGTTGTTTTGTGTGGTATATGTGATTTTGATTTTATGAGGCCCCTTCAAAAAAAAAAATTATTAAAAAATATATAATAAAATAAAAACTTTATTTATATATATAAAAATATAAGAAGGAGACAAACTCAACGCCGATGACAACTATTTATTTATTTTTTGGGCAGAGCAATCACACTGCCCTATAAAGGAAACGACACACTTCCCTATAAAGGAAAAGGAGACGCGGAACGTTGAAAAGAAACACCGAACGTTGAAAAAGGAGACGCCAGACGTGACCCTGCACTTGTGGCACGTCTCGAGCCAAGTGTAGTTGTTGGAATGGTGACTTCCACAGCCCTATAAGAGACCCCGTATCTGCATGAGGCAAGCCACACTTCTTTGAGCTCAGTCTTCTCTCATTTGTGTTATTCTCCGATCAGGTACTCTCGTTCCTTTTGTAAGGTTCATTATTTTGTTTTACTTTTCTTTTACTATAGTTCTGTTTTTAAAAAAAAAAATGAATCTTCAGCTCTTGAAAATTCGTAAGTACTATCCATCTCTCCCACAAAATGATTTAAAAAAGATTTATGCCACTAGGTGTGAAAGACTTCGGATGTTGATGTATAAAAATATCCCTGAGGATATTCGCTGGTTAATTGAAGCAAAAGTTCGATTTCTTGGCAAAACCTCACCTAGTTTTAAGCATTTTCCAGGATTGGGAAAGAGTAGTTTTTCGAAAAAAAGAAGAGCGAAAAGATTAAATGGTTGTCACAAATGTGCTCGATGGACTTGTAACACACGATGTAAATCTGTGGGGTTTACTTCCATAAATCGAGATGATAAAATTTGTTTCATAAAGGATGGGCTGAGTAAGGAGTCTTTGGATGATATCCGATTGACTCTTGAGACGCATCCGTGTGGAATAGTGCAACGAGAAATTCTTGCTTTATGGACCCAGTTTAGAAGTGACCACCAACGCTATAGTCTTGGGAATCTGACTATAATTGACCCTGTTTGCCAATCTATAAGAAAATTGGATGGGAAGCCTATCCCCGCTTCATAGAAGGTGTTTAAGTCGTTTCTGGACGTAAAACCAGAGGAAGATGTGAGCCACAATCACAACTACTTGTATATACGCATGATTTTTGTTTATGTTTATTTATTGTTGAATTTCTATGTAGTTACTTTTGATTGCCAAACCTCTTTAACCAGTTCTACTTTCAGGGCATACATAAAGAACTAACATAAATGGAAGGCCAGCCAGTTCGTCGAATCAATACCATATGTGTACTATGTGGTTCTCAACCTGGGAGTGATATTTGTTACACACTTGCAGCAAGCGAACTTGGCATAAAATTGGGAGAGAGAAAAATTAATTTGGTCTATGGAGGGGGAAGTCGTGGATTGAATGGATGTGTTTCACAGGCTGCACATCTTGGGCAATCATATGTGGTAGGTATTATGCCAATCCCTTTGGCTGATCCACAGATTTCCGGGTACACACGAGGTCAACTTATAAGAACGACTTCTATGTCTGAGCGCATGGCTTGTAAGATTTATCAGTCAGACGCCTTCATTGCTTTGCCAGGAGGTTTTGGTACACTTGAAGAAATCTTTTGTATAATCTCCTGGGCCAAGAGCAATCTCCATACCAAACCCATTGGACTTTTAAATATTAACCATTTTTTTGATGGGTTGCTCTCTTTTCTTGATCAGGCTGTGGAACAAAAGTTCATTTCTCTTTCTACAAGAAATATTCTCATTTCCGCATCCACCATTGAGGAGCTACTAGATAAATTACACACTTATGTTCCACAGCATGATCCTTACGAGCCTCAGATAGACTGGTCTAAGGTAATTGGAAGCAAGCGCAAAAGGGGTCCGATTAATTTAGATTTATCCCTCTAAGGAGAGCAAGTCTATGATAACATGGCTGAGTAAGGAGTACTTTTCTGTACTCTTGAGACGCATCTGTTTATTTTGACTTGCATGAATTTTTTTTATGTTTTGTTTTAAAAAAATTATGGAATGTTGTTAGGCAAGTCTATGATAAGATGGCTGAGTAAGGAGTACTTTTTGTACTCTTGAGACGCATCTCTTTATTATATGACTTGCATGAATTTTTCTTATTTTGATGTGAAAAAGAAAAAAAAATATAAAAAATATATGTAGGGTATTCTCACTTGTTTGTTGAAGATTTAGCAGTTCACAGTAAACTTACAGACTCGTGGAGTTACAGGTATTCCTAACAAACCCTATTTTATTACTGCAATTCAAGTTGGAGGGAGTAAGGTATATTTATGAACTATCTAGTCCATGTTTAACTGTGAATTTGTAACTGCATGCTTGTAATTTTATGTGAATTATTTACTTTTATCTACTCCTATTAAAAATCAAAAAATTGTGCGTGCTTTAAATAATGCTATCCCTAAAGCTTTGGAGTTATAAACTGACAGCCAGTTGAATTTGCAGTATGAATCATGAATGCATTAATTTCTTATTTGAAACCGTAGATATGTGGGATTAGAATAAGTGATTTGCATGCATCGGGTGTTCAATAATTAGAAATTGGTTTATCGGTCATAAAGTCAAAGGCAATGGTAATTAGCACACTGCATGATCCCTTAACAGAAGTGGAGACTATTACCCGAGTGAGTGTTTGAGCCTAATGATCATTAATTCTGAGTGAAATAACACTTATTCTAAATGCGTTTTATTGTTGATCTCATATTTTCAATAGCTTCAAAACATCAATTTGCTTTGAATGTCTAGTATGATGGCGGATGAATTTGGCTGATTTCAAACTCTGAATTAGTTGACTGAGTAACATCGTTTTATAGAAGCATGATAGGGGATCAATTTCTTTCAATTTGGACCTATTAACCTTTTTCTTTCTTCACATTAACCCCCTTGCTAGCCCATTTGAGCTGTTCTTAGCATAATTCCTTTCATTACCCTCGTCTAACCTAGAACCATATGAAGTTTATCCAACCTGGTGTGTTTTTAGGAATCAGTCTATCTCGGTACTTTCATATTAAAAAGAAAAAAAAAAGAGAAAGAAAAGAAAAAAAAAAGAAAAAAAGAAAAAATGGAAGTTCTCTTAGCTTTTCAGCACGAGTGTTTCAAAATAAATGCTGAAGAAAAAAAATATATGTTTAATTTGATATTAGTGTCAAAAAAAAAAAAAAAAAATCCCAACACACCCTTTGCACACTTTACCCTTTTCTTTGACAACCCGTATTAACCTCATAGCCCCATTACAACCCAGTCTGGTCCCTCTTGATGCTATAAATCATGTGATCTTAGGATTCGAGTTCAGAGTAAAGAATTCTGTTTAAATTCAGAAGTTATTTATCTATGGCATTATTCCAGTCATGAAGCTATGTTAAATTCCCTATTCTTTCATGAAAATACGTTCTTTGTATTTGGGACGACACCGAGTTTGAACTTGTTTTACATTTACTCTTAAAACGGTGGCTCCCTTGTGTGTACACCCAAGGAATCATTTTTTTTATTTGAGGGAAAATCCATAGTAAGGTTTGAAGTCGAAACTTCGAGGGAATAAAGTAGAATAATGATCATCCTAATTGCCATTCCTAAGATTGTATAACCTTTGACCGAAATCTAATTTAGAATATTCGACTGTATGACAGATGGCTTGTTCTGTTCTATGTATTTCCGTTTAGAATTTGAAATTTTTATATTCATGTGATTATTGTGAATAAATCTGGCCAGTGTAAAGTTTAATTGCTATGGGACTAGCAATGTTTAAGTTGGGGGGTGTGATTAGTGATCAATTTTGTAAAAATTTTATTATAATTTCACCCTTATTTTGATCTTAAAATGGTTTAAATTGAATATTATTATGCATTTTGAAATTTTGTGCATGTTTAAAAATATTAATATAAAAATATATAAAATATAAAAAAATTAAATATAATATATATAATAATATAATATATATATAATAATATAAATATGGAAAGCCCAGGCCCAAGCCCAACACAAGGAAGGCCCAAGCCCAAGCCCAACACAAGGAAGGCCCAAGTCCAAGCCCAACACAAGGAAGGCCCAAGCCTAAGCCCAAAACAAGGAAGGCCCAAGCCCAACACAAGGAAGGCCCAAGCCCAAAAATATGAAAAGCCCAAGTCCCACAAATTGATGACATCATCGCTTACATCATGGGTTGGAGTGACATCATTGCTTACATCATGAGTTGGAATGACATCATCGCTTACATCATGTGTTAGATATTTTATTTATCTTTGTATTTTTAAATTAGTTATTTTATTTTTCTTTAGATATTTTGTATTATTAAATTATATAATTGAGTGGTCTCTATTGCATCTTTTACCCTATAAATAGAGCACTTAGGGTGCATTTGTAACCATTCAATTTTCCTATAATGAAAGTATAGTTATGTTCTTGAAATTTCTCTCTCAAAATTTTCACTTTAGTTTCAATATGATTTCGTTCTTAGAATTTCTCTCTTAAATCTTCAACCTTTGTTTCCATATAGTTGTATTATGTTATTCATATTATCTTTTTATTATATACGGCCTATATGGTCGGTTGAATATTGTCTTTAAATATTGTCTTTTCATTATATACCGCCTATATGGTCGGTTAAAAAATAGTCTTTCAATTCTTGTCTTTTCATTATAAACCGCCTATATGGTCGGTTAAAAAATAGTCTTTCAATTCTTGTCTTTTCATTATAAACCGCCTATATGGTCGGTTAAAAAATAGTCTTTCAATTCTTGTCTTTTCATTATAAACCGCCTATATGGTCGGTTAAAAAATAGTCTTTTAAATACTGTCTTTTAATTCCCGTCATTTAAATTCCTGCCAATTTATTTTAAAAATGAAGATGAGTAGCTAAATCCGATCTTGGGTTAAGGCAAGGACAGTGTCCAACGCCAATGATTCCCAAAGAAAGCTGCGCTTCAATTGTGTAATATTAATCTGATTTAATTTGAGCAGTGTGCGTATAGTGTATCTTTGAGTTTGGATTGGAGCATAAGCCTAACTTAGAGTTTCCATGCCACGTATGGAGATTGCTAGACCTGGAAATGTTTTCATACCCAAGCCCAAATGATTAATCTGTACCTATAAATTCTATTTGTGGGATATAATTCAATTTATGATAATTGCTTGACTTAGAATTTCCATGCCATGTATGGAGATTGCTTAAACAAGAATTATCATTATCTTGAACTAAAATTACTCATAGATCTGCAAAACTTAATTCAGATGAATATTATTGATCTTTTCTATTAAGTTGGGAATTAATTGGTTTTGACACTGAAATTGTCTTGACCCAAGCTACTTAAACTCATTGTTAATTTAGTTTTAATCATTTCCTTTAGATTATCTTAATCACCTCTTAAAATCAAATATTCAGTGATTTCTGTTTTCATCCAAAATAATCTCCCTGTGAACCGACTCGGACTCACCGAATTATAAATTTAAAATTGTACTACACGCACACTCGCACACTGGCGAGTATAATCGCCCTATACCTGCTTTAACAAAAGGATTAATGTTTGATAAATTTGGTTGTTGTTTTGATAAATAAATGTGCAGGGTAGCGTAGCAGTCAGTGGGTGGAGATTTCAGACCGGTGGTGGCGAGAGACTGTTGGCCAAGAAGAATAAGGTTTTGCGAAGAAGGCAGAGAAAGAAGAAGACGCGTCTTTGGCAAGAGGTTGTCGGTGATGAGGAAGGAGAAACAAAGAGGTAGTCAACAAAGAAGGAGAAGATAAGGAGACTGTGCTTGAAGGAGAAAGAAGGAGGCGCGTTGTCTTCAGCAAGAGGTCGTCGACGAGAAGGAAGGAGAAACAAAGAGGCTGTGTAGAAATCGGTGAGGAAGGAGGAAGAGAAAAGGTTGTGCAAAAAGAGGCGCGACTTTTCATAAAACCCTCCTCCGAATTTCTCTCAAGAATGGCGATATTTTGACAGCCAAAATATCGCACAATAATCGCTTCGGTAATCTCTCGGTACGATACATTCGGGCAGTATAGAACAACTCTAAGACCAGTTGTTGCTCTTTTCTCGACAAAACTAGCTATCGTTATTGTTGTGTTCGCTGTGGCATTATTGGGGCACAGACACGACACAGTTCCACCACAATATCATAGTTGTCTAAATTTCATGGGCCTGACCCACTTTAATTAGGGAATAGAAAGATATGATATTTATATCATGCGTCAACTTATCACATAACAACCAATCCATATAATATTTAAAATTACATTTATATCTCCGCCTCCTATCTCTACATAGATACTTATATGATTTTAGACCTAGATTTGTGTTGGTGTTTATGATTTAAAAATTTGAGATTTTTTTTTTTAAAGTAAAGAGGAAATTTCATTAACTTGATTAGAACAACACCCAACATGTCCAGTATGTGGCTCAATCATGCAAAATAACAAATCTTCAAAGTGCAATATTCTTTTGCTGTAATTGGTTGGAGAATAAAGCCAAAAAGACTTTTCAATTATGAATGATCTCTTTTTATATATATGAAAAATAATTATAAATACATTTCTACACTAAGAGATGGAAAAATATTTAAATCTATAAATTTTACACTTATTGTGAGATATTATTAGTCAATATGTAAACCCTCTTTAAAAATAAAATAAAAAAATTTGTTTAGATATTTTAAGAGAATGCTCCCTCTAAAAAAGAAGCAAATAGCAACTAAAATTAAGATCTGAGCAAATGTAGAAGAAAAACTAAAAGTATTATTAAGTTATCAATCTAATTGAAAAAAAAATCTTTTTAGATTGTTTTTTATACTTTATTTTTTACAATTAAATAGAGTACAGTAAATAAAGTTAATGATAATCATGTCGGCCTTATTTGAATAGTTTTTCTAATGGATTACTAAGAACAAGTTTAGATTAGGACATCGGGTACGTGGGTGTGCTCGTAGATCCCTGCTCCCAACATGTGAGAATTATAAATATTCTCCATAGGGGGCAAGGGTAGTGTCGTTCCTGAGATTTTGGGATCCCAAAGTCATAAATATAAAAATAGGCCCTGAATCATAGTATATATTTAAATTTTATTTTTTATAATAAAATATCAAAAAAAAAAATATTCATACCATATCAAAGAATAAAATAAAAAAATTTCAAAATGATCAATTAAAAACTACTATTTTTACAATTTTAAAGGAAAAATATCAATTAAATTAACATAATCAAATTATTCGAGTATTTTTTTTTAATAGACAATATAGTTTATCCATTCAATCTGTCTTATCACATAGTATATCCCAAAGGGTCAGCTATTACTCGCGTGTCTTAACCTGTTGTCTAATAAATTAATACAATATTTTAATTTATTTATGTATTGTAATTAATCCTAACTTTTAGTAAACACTAAATTAGCAACATCAGCAAATATATGTATATATATATATATAACGAGTTTAGGGTTAAACAAGAACCAAACCCAATTGGTTGTGGCATTATAAAAGTATTAAAATAAAAAATAATTATTAAGCCTTAACTATAATAAAGAAAAGTAGTGATTTACGTAGGTATTTTTGAGAGAAAAGAGATTGCAAGAGAGAGAGAAATATTAGGCATTCTGCAAATTTTGGAGAAGAATAGACTTTATACAGAAGCAAAACTATCATTTTAAAATAGGGACAAAATGGTCAATTTATCCCAAAATTTCTGAACCCCCTTAAATTGACAAAATTTTGGACCCTGAGACAACCGTCCTTGAGCCACACTATAGGTCTGGGCCTAGGCATGGGATCGCAGGACATAGTTTATTGGAAATGACACCTATATGCATAGCTTTCATCGATAATTCTTGTTACTTTTTTGAGTTAAATTTCGAATTTGGACCAAAATTCTTAATTTGCAGAAATTGGTAACCAACACTACAAAAAGAAACACCTCTTAGCCATTGAATTTTTTCATCACTAATTAACGACATGTCAGCGACGAAATAGCCGTCACTAAATTTTTGCGACAAATTAGAAATAGTTTATTCCGTTGTTAATTTTTTTAATATTTTTTGAATTTAACAACTAAAAGACATGTCACTAAATAATTTTTAATATTTTTTAAATTTAGCGACGAATGCGCCAATCACTAAATAATTTTCGTAATTTTAATTTTAATATAAATTTTTTATTAATTTTTTAATTTAGGGACAAATAATCCTATCACTAAAAGAAAATAAAATTAAAATTTAATTTAAAATCTTTTAGCGTCTCTAATTCTGAAAAAAATAAAATTACAATTAAAATCTTTTAGCGACGGAATAATTCTGTTGATAAAATTAAAAAAGTTTAAAAATTAAATTATAAGTTTTAGCAATGAAATGATTTTGTCGCTATAATATAAATAATTTTTAGTAATAAAAATTTAACTAAATTTAAAATTTTTTCAATGAAGGAACAATTCCATCTCTAAAATGAAAGAAAATTTAAATTAAAGTTTTCACCCAATATTAAAATGATCAAATATCATTTGTCCAACTATTACTATCTTTGTCTTTGGCATTTCTCCCTGTCATCAGAGGCCAGTAATTTGTCTGCTTGGAACCATTAAGCTAACTTTTCCTGGCTAGTATCCACCGGAACAATGCATCTAGTCAGGTAGTCATTCAGCATATGCACTTTGGCCTATGGCCTTATATTATAATCTTAATATATTTACCCACGTTGGTGGATGACCCACTCAAGACTTTTCTCAAAAGAATAATTAGTAATTAATTGCTCTTGCTTTTCCTACGTTCCTTCGTTAGAAAAATTTCCACGTTTTGAAAAGCGAGACTCTCGAATTCTTATTCAAACATGCATGGTGGATCTTTAAATAGTCAACAAATGTGTGTTTATTAAACAATACATGTATATGTACTGGAGAGGTGTTGTATAAATAGAGCATCAATGGCCATTCGGCTCTCTCATCCATCATCACTGCAAATTCTACCTTAATTTTCTTTTATTTTTCATCCAAGTTCATTAACCCAGCTAGCAGTGATGGTGCAAATAGCCGACCACCCCAATCGCAAAGGCAGCGCCATGATCCTCGGCATTGGCACCGCCAATCCGGAGAACTATGTGTACCAGGCCGACTACCCTGATTTCTACTTCAGGGTCACCAAGAGCGAACACATGCCCGATCTCAAAGAGAAGATGAAGCGCATTTGTGAGAAGACCTGCATCAAAAAGCGTCACATGTATCTCACCGAGGAGATGCTTGAAGGGATGCCCAATCTCTGCGCCTGTTTGGCTCCGTCTATGGACACCCGTCAAGAGATATTAGTGGAGGAAATTCCAAAATTAGCCAAAGAAGCGGCTCTCAAGGCAATCGAAGACTGGGGACAACCACTCTCTAAGATTACTCACGTGGTCTTTGGCACAACCTCTGGTCTTGATATGCCTGGTGCTGATCTGCGGCTTGTGGAGCTCCTTGGTCTCGACCATTCCGTCCAACGATACATGCTCGGCCACCAGGCTTGTGCTGGTGGTGGCTGCATTCTCCGACTAGCCAAAGATATTGCCGAGAATAACCCCGGTGCAAGAGTTCTTGCTGTATGCTCTGAACTCACAGTTTGCATTTTCAATGGCACCTGCCATACCCATTCCGATTTGCTTGTTAGCCAAGCATTATTTGGCGACGGCTCATCAGCCTTGATCGTTGGTTCAAACCCTGATAAATCCATCGAAACTCCAATTTTTGAAGTTGTGGGAGCGTATCAACATACAATTCCAAACTCTCGGGAAGCAGTCGAAATCCACTCCCGCGAAGCCGGACTCATTGTTTACTTGGCCAGGACCTTGCCTGGCCACGTATCCAATAACATCGAGAAATGCTTGGTTGACGCTTTCACTCCACAAGGAGTTAGCGACTGGAACTCACTCTTTTGGGTGGCCCATCCGGGTGGCAGAGCTGTTTTGGACCTAATCGAATCGAAACTCAATTTGAAAGAGGAAAAACTCTTGGCTAGTCGTCATGTGTTGAGCGAGTACGGAAACATGGCAAGTGCTTGCGTATTTTTTGTTCTAGATGAGATTAGAAAACGATCGCTAAAAGAAGGAAAGGCTACCACTGGGGAAGGATGCGAATACGGTGTGTTGTGTGGATTTGGACCAGGATTAACTATTGAGACAGTTGCTCTACGTAGTGTTGCCATCTAATCTAGCTTGCTTATGGAGAGCCTGGTTACAGGTTTCTTACACATATACAGTAACGTAATTAAAGTTGTATTCTTTCATTTGCATTCTTGTATTTCTCCAATTAATTCCTCCGGTCCGTTTCACTGCTTGGATTGGGGGAGCAAATTTGGATGTGTGAGTGTCCAATGGGAAGGATTTTTATGGGTTAGTGTGTGTACAACATTCTCCCAACCAAAAGATGTAAGAGAGTATTTTTGAAAGTAACAAAAATGAAAGAGTTTAAATTGTATTTAGGTTTTTATTGTTCTTTAAAATTGAGTTGTTATAAATGATGATGTAAATATTTACATTGGCTTTTATTGCTTAATAAAAAGATATAATGAGTTTTATTTGAATTTATCAACGTTTATATAAATACTCATCATTGCGCCATAGAATCCATCAACTAAAGTGGGTTGTGGCATCTTGCTTGATATTGATGTAATTTTAAATAATCTTCTAGTGTAAGGTTGTAACATCTTACATTGACTAATATAAATGATCGAAACAAATTATCTTGATAGATTTACGCGAACTTTCTAGGGGATCACCTATACTTAAACTTCCCAAGTTTAAGCACACTTAATCCGAAAGTTTTTTGTCTACATTCAACCCAAAAGGTATTCAACTGGTATTATTTCCTTTTTTATTTATCCTCGATATATACTGCATTTTTCTGAACTCTTAAGGTATTATAAAGATTGCAACCTTATAAGGTATAAGCCAATTTATTTATATACAAAAGTTATCATTTATATTTATTAATGTATGAAACAAATTAGCAATCACAAAACCAATTTGGACATCAATTCCAACCCCTAAAAATTACGTTAAAAAGCTACTTAGTTTTCATCACCAAATATTAAATTTAATAGGTTTTAAAGATTTAAAATTAAAACGTTTATTAATTGAGATTAAATATATATAAGAATATAATTGATTGTGGGTCAATGTTTCTTACTTGCCCAAGTTGTTTAATTTTAATATATTGGAAGAGTGGCATTACTAAGGTAATAATTGTTTAATATAATTATGAATATGGTGTCCACTACTTAATGGAAGTATGTAGGCTCTGAACATTTTCAAAATCACAAGGTCAATTAACACATAACTAACATGTTCAATTTCATGACTCAATCACACTCATGAGGTCTTTGCAAAGCAACGACGTAAAGTTGAAGAACTCGCGCAAGTAAGAATAAATTAATTGACGATGGAGTACTCACCCAAGAAAAGACTAAATTGACGACTACATATTTATATTTAATTGGACTTAGTTGCCCCAGACATTGAACCTTACAGCGCCCAAACTTTTGGACTTACTACTATTCACTGTGTGGATTTTACATTGAATAGTCAAATAAATTAACTCGGAACTAATTTTCTATTTATATCTGTCGTGATTATTATATTATGTATTCAAATCCTATCTTCGCTTCACCTAATCTGTCTAATAATTACGCATGCACTCAAAGATGATGTATATCGTGGATTTATTTAAGCAGTCAAATTGTGTATGCATTAAACTAAAAACACTGCGATATGCCCATAGGCTATGGGATTAGAATGTAATATTAGCCCACGTGAACGGGATGGCGGCCAAGTCCAGCATTCATGCTTCATGGTAATTTCCTCGACGGCCAAGTCCAGCAGCAGCAGGCGACCTGGGACTGGGAGTTGAATAAATGGATCATCAAATTAAGGACAAATTCAAGTCTCTCATCCACATCCATATATCCCCCCAAATCCCATCTTAATTAATTGGCGTCCCTGCAACTAATTAATTAATTAGGGACCAGCTAGGCAAAGCAGTGAGATAAATGGTACATGCTCTACCACCAGGCTTGTGCTGGTGGTGGCTGCATTCTCCGACTAGCCAAAGATATTGCCGAGAATAACCCCGGTGCAAGAGTTCTTGCTGTATGCTCTGAACTCACAGTTTGCATTTTCAGTGACACTTGCCATACCCATTCCGATTTGCTTGTTAGCCAAGCACTATTTGGCAATGGCTCATCTGATCGTTGGTTCAAACCCTGATAGATCCACAAAAATTCTAATTTTTGAAATTGTGGGTGGTTATCAACATACAATTCCAAACTCCTGAGAAGCAGTTGAAATCCACTCCCGTGATGCCGGGCTCCTTGTTTACATGGCCAAGACCTTGCCTGACCACGTATCCAATAATATCAAGAAATGCTTGGTTGACGCTTTCACTCCACACGGAGTTAGTGATTGGAACTCACTCTTCTAGGTGGCCCACCTAGGTAGTAGGATTGTTCTGGACCTAATTGAATCAAAGATTAGGTTAAAGATGAAAAAGCTCTTGACCAATCAACATGTGTTGAGTGAGTACGAAAACATGGCAAGTGCTTGCCTATTCTTTGTTTTAGATGAGATGAGAAAGTGATCTCTAAAAGAAAAATAAACTATAACTGGAGAAGGATGCAAATATGGTGTGTTGTGTGGATTTGGACCTGGGTTGACTATTGAGATAGTTGCCTTGCGCAGCATTGTCATAGAATCCCTCAACTAAAATGGGTTACTGCATGTTTCTTGATATTGATGTGATTTTAAATAATCTTCTCGAATAAGTTTACAGTTTTTATAAGGTGTAACTCAATTTATATACAAAAATTATTATTTATATTTATTAATGTATGAAACAAGTTTATTGAAATAAATGTTAAACAGAGATATTTCAGAGCAAACATAGATCAATATCAAGTTTGTAGTGATAAGACCTGTTGTTGCTCTTTTGTCGATAAAACTAGCTATCGTCACTGTTGTGTTGGCTGTGGCATTATCGGGGCACAGACACGACACAATTCCATCACAATATCATAGTTGTCTAAATTTCATGGGCTTGACCCATTTTAATTAAGAAATTTTTAAGATATGATGCGTCAACTTATCACACAACCACCAATCCATATAATATTTAAAATTACATTTATATCTCCGCCTCCTATCTCTACATAGATACTTATATGATTTTAGACCTAGATTTGTGTTGGTGTTTATGATTTAAACATTTGAGATTTTTTTTTAAAGTAAAGAGGAAATTTCATTAACTTGATTAGAACAACACCCAACATGTCCAGTATGTGGCTCAATCATGCAAAATAACAAATCTTCAAAGTGCAATATTCTTTTGCTGTAATTGGTTGGAGAATAAAGCCAAAAAGACTTTTCAATTATGAATGATCTCTTTTTATATATATGAAAAATAATTATAAATACATTTCTACACTAAGAAATGGAAAAATATTTAAATTTATAAATTTTACACTTATTGTGAGATATTATTAGTCAATATGTAAACCCTCTTTAAAAATAAAATAAAAAAATTTGTTTAGATATTTTAAGAGAATGCTCCCTCTAAAAAAAGAAGCAAATAGCAACTAAAATTAAGATCTGAGCAAATGTAGAAGAAAAAACAAAAGTATTATTAAGTTACCAATCTAATTGAAAAAAAAAAATCTTTTTAGATTGTTTTTTATACTTTATTTTTTACAGTAAAGTGGAGTACAATAAATAAGTTAATGATAATCCTGTCGGCCTTATTTGAATAGTTTTTCGAATGGACTACTAAGAACAAGTTTAGGTTAGGACATCGGGTGGGTGTGCTCGTAGATCCCTGCTCCCAACATGCGAGACTTATAAATATTCTCCATAGGGGCATGCGATCGCATAACACAGTTTATTTGAAATGACACCTATATGCATAGCTTTCATCGATAATCCTCGTTACTTTTTTGAGTTAAATTTCGAATTTGGACCAAAATTCTTAATTTATAATAATAAATTTATAAAATGAAAATGTCGCATTCAAGCCGTTTGAACCTATAAAAATAAGAAAACAGTCAGAGGACGTGGAGAGGTTCCCGCGCAAACATTCCGACGCTTCAGTTAGATATTGAATATAATGAAAGAAACGGTATTGAAATAATATCAAAGACCTTCCCCGTATTCAGGAATGCATAATTGCCTATTTATAGAGAAATATATAATGATTTAAAATATAATAGAATTGCAGATAATATTTATCTTGATAGATGATGTTTTTCTTATCATTTTTTAAGGATTGAATTTTTTAGAGATAATGACCATTTTAGAATTTAGAATTCACTATGGATCTATCCTCTTCTTGGAATATTCAAAAGGATTTTTAAATATCGAACTTATCGTGTTTGCACGCTTTGTGTGGGACCCCCTGCATATGGGAAATTTATGTTTTTTAACCCAAAAAGACATTTTGGGCTTTTGGTCTTACTTAACCCTTTAATGGACTTTTATCTATGACATAACAATTGCTCTCCACTCTTGCCTTTAATGGGCTATTCGTTACCGAGCCATGTACGGGTCAATTGACTTGTCATTTTTCCCTCGTTGCCGGGCTATGTGCAGGATAATGGACTTGTTGTTTTTCCCTCATTGTCGGGCTATATGCAGGGCAATGGGTATTTTGTTTTTTGCCATAATATTGTGGCTCCCTAGTTTCGTGTGTATATGCTTGCTGAAATAATTATGGGCGACGTCTGCAATTTGAAATAATATCAATATTTTATTTTTGTAGTTCGGCATACCACCTACATCCGCAATCTGTGAGTATTTTGTTTTCGCGGTTCGACGTAATGCCTACGTCCGCATTGAGAGAGAATATCCATATTTTGTTTTCACGGTTCGACGTAACGCCTACATCCGCACTAAGAGAGAATATTCATATTTTGTTTTCGCGATTCAACATAATGCCTATATCCGCAATTAAAGAATAACAATTTTTTTTCACGGTTCGGTGTAACGTCTACATCCGCAATTAAAGAATAATAATATTTTATTTTCGTGGTTCGACGTAATGCCTACGTCCGCACTTAAAGAATAACAATATTTTGTTTTCGCGGTTCGACATAACGTCTACGTTTGCAATTAAAGAATAATAATATTTTATTTTCGCGGTTCGACATAACGCCTACATTCGCAATTAAAAAATAATAATATTTTGCTTTTGCGATTCGACGTAACGCTTATATCCGCATGTGTTCAGGGCGAATCATTCGTCTGCTCGCATTTATTGACCCCCAAACATTTTAACAAAATTAATTAAAATTTAAATCAATGGTATGGGCATAAAGAAATTAATTAAACGAGGAAGAAGAAGAAAAAACTCCATGCCCAGATCTGCTCAGATCTAGGTGTTGAATCTTCCTGCTACTTCTCGCCCATGTTGCCTTTTGCCTGGCTACTGAGACGTGATTTGCCTTGCTTATTCCTCTCTTGCTTTCTAGATTTACACCATTTTTTCTAAGGAAAAGCTTCATCCAGAAACTCTCATAATAATAATATAATATGCATAAGATATTCTTAATAACAAATTTTTTTTCTCCCCAACTTTCACGAGAAGCTTTATGATATAATATATATATATATATATCATTTATCATTTATACAATGCTTGCTGTTTCTACTTTCACGAGAAGCCAAATATATACAAATTGATGATTGCATACATAAATTAATGGCTGATACATATAATGTCTCTTGACATTTTTTTTTTTTTTTAGTTTTCTTTTTCTGCCAAGCCTCCATGCAAAGCTTTATATAGAGAGAGAGAGATTTCTCTCTTTTTTTTTCTTCAATTATTTTTATTTTTAAATAAAATAATAATTAAAAAATAAAATAGTGGGAGATGTAAAAATATTAACTAAAGGAACATACCATTGATGCGATTATCACATACGTGTAATGTCTTCTTTCCCAATTGATTTGATTTGGCTTCATACGGCTTGAGATTGTATAAGAGTCGTTGTAGTATTAATAGGCTTTTTGGACATTTCCCACAGACGGCGCCAATTGTTGTGATATGGATACAATAATAAATTTGTAGAATGGAAACATCGTCTTCAAGCCGTCTGAGCCTGTAAAAATAAGAAAATAGTAAGAGGATGCGGAGAGGTCCCCACAAAAATACTTCGACACTTCAGTTAGATATTGAATATAATGAAAAAAACGATATTGAAATAATATCAAAGACCTTCCCCCTATTCAGGAATGCATAATTGCCAATTTATAGAGAAATATATAATGATTTAAAATGTAACAGAATTATAGATAATGCTTATCTTGATAGATGATGTTTATCTTATCCTTTTTTAAGGATAGAATTTCTTAGGGATAATGACCATTTTAGAATTTAAAATTCGTTATGGATAATTATCTATCCTTTTCTTGGAATATTTAAAAGGATTTTTAAATATCGGACTTATTGTGTTTGTGCACTTTGTGTGGGAACCCCCGCATATGAGAAATTTATGCCTTTTATCCCAAAAGACATTTTGGGCTTACTTAACCCTTTAATGGGCTTTTACCTATGACACAATAGTAACCAACACTACAAAAAGAAACACCTTTTAGCCATTGAATTTTTCCATCACTAATTAGTGATATGTCAGCGACAGTATAGTCGTTACTAAATTTTTGTGACGGATTAACGACAGTTTATTCTGTTGCTAATTTTTTTAATATTTTTTAATTTAGGGACTAAAAAACTTGTCACTAAATAATTTTTAATATTTTTTAAATTTAGCGACGAATATGCTAGTCACTAAATAATTTTTGTAATTTTAATTTTAATATAAATTTTTTATTAAATTTTTTAATTTAGCGATAGATAATTCCGTCACTAAAAGAAAATAAAATAAAATTTTAATTTAAAATTTCTTAGCATTGCTAAATAAGAAAAAAATTAAATTAAAATTAAAATCTTTTAGCAACGGAATAATTCCGTTGATAAAATTTAAAAAAATTAAAAATTAAATTATAAGTTTTAGCGATGGAATGATTTTGTCGCTATAATATAAATAATTTTTAGTAATAAAAATTTAACTAAATTTAAAATTTTTCAATGACGAAGCAATTTCATCTCTAAAATGAAAGAAAATTTAAATTAAAATTTTCACCCAATATTAAAATGATCAAATTTCATCTGTCCAAATATTACTATCTGTTACAATTGTGATCTGGAATTCAAATTTGATTGAAATTGAAACTCCTAATTTGACAATAATTATAATTTCAAATTTAACTGTGATTATGATATTGTCAAATTTGATTTTAAATAAGATTTATCTCATCTAGAGGACTATCTATCCTTATGAATCATCTTCTGATCAGGATATGGTTTATTGTGTACATCTACAGATGATTTTAGATCTATAAATAGGTGTCCAATATTCTAGAATTATTTATAAATATATCACTTTTGTCTTACTAATATTTGATTAGCGATATTTTGTTCTTTTTGCTCTTGATTTTTCATGATTTGAGTTTTCCACGTTAAATTATGTATTCATGTATGGTTGATTGATTTGATTGTAGTTTGCTGTCGATCTAATTTTGTAATAAATTGGTATCAAAATCGTTGGATCAAACCATCAACATTTGACAGATATTAGCTGTTGGATTTACATCATCATCAATATCTACATCAGCTGGTTTTAGGTTACCCAGCATGTTCAGCCCTCGCCATAGTCGTATGTCTGCCTTCTTGTCCATTCTCCCTTTCGTCGATTAGAACATCACCGGTCACTGTCAAGCTTCTTATTGCAGATCTACTCTCTCTTCCATCGTCGATCATCGACCAACCTTCGTCGCCTTGCTCCTCTACCATTGACCATTAGCCTTCCTTGCTGATTGTCATATGTTAACATAGTCGCCATTGCCGATTGGGTTTCTCCATTGTAGAAGACCATTGTTTCGACACACCCAGGTCCTTATCCAAATCTAGTTAGATTCGACCCATCATATCCAGACTCACTTCAGATTTGGTCAGCTCAAGGTTAACCCATTAGGCCATATCCGATTAGCCAATCTGGCAACCTAGATTCAGATTTGTTTTTGTCTAGATTTGTTACCCAGATCCGGTATTATGGTTTGTTTTCTATTGGGATTTTGTTTATCGATCGCTTGCATTATTCGGGGTTATTTGATCTTCGTATTAGCTAACTTGAAGTATGATATTCCATTATTGGATCAAAATATCTTGATTCTTACTATTGCAGGTTAAGATGCGTGTAATTTTGGACGAATTGATTTAGATGAAGGTAGAGTTATCAATGGGGATTTATATTGATAAATGCGGAGTTAATAAAATTAGCAAAGATATGTTAGGGCTAATCTTTGGTTATGCTTTAAGTGTGATTGAAGATATTCATTACAGTAAACTTTGTGTGGATTTGGATGGTATTTCTTGTGATGCAGTTTTGGTTGGATATATAATTTCATATTTGAATTTTGTGTCAATGTGGAGCTTGTTACAATTGTGACATGGAATTCAAATTTAACTGAAATTGGATGTAAGCACCCCCGCCCGGATATCCAAACCCCCCCACCGGGACTACCCTAACGGGAGTGCCTACGGAAGGGAAAAGAATGAACACAAGACCAAAACCACCCTGACATGCATACACAAAAATAAGAACAACAGAAGCGAAGCTAAACACATGCATGCACTACGGGTACCCCGCTAGCACAACGGTCACATGATAAATAAATAAACATAGACTCCTGTGCCGACATACACGAGACACGAGAAAAGACCTGGCAAGTATAAAATAATAGAGTAAACCCTACTCAGACATCAGAATTGATAGGGATTGACGAGACTACTTGTACACCATATCGACTCAGCCGCTAAGAGATGACTCATTTGCCATGGTCCACGCTGCCACTACCTAGAATGATGGAAAGCAATGTGAGTCGAGAAACTTAGCAAGCATAAGAAAATAAAGGCTGAAGGCTATATAAATCCAATAAACTCTTCCTAGAATAAACCCCCAGGTACATACAAGTCATGAGACGCTACAACACAATAGCATAGCATAATAAAAGCATATACCGATCCTTGGGGCCCCACACAAGACACACGGCACCCAAGTCCCATACCAATAATGCCGTTGCCCTGGAAGGAAACATGTATCTCCAACAAACCTGTGCGCACTGTCTCAGGTCGGTACTCCCGTCACCCATCCATGTCGGTACTCCCGACACCCTAGCCATAGGCTCCCTCAGAACGGTACTCCCGTCCGAGAACTAATAACTACCGATAACCATGCAATGCACATAAAAATACAATGGCGTAGTGACTGCACTCTCACCCTGCAATTAAAACACAATAAAAACAAATCATAATAAAACTTTTATATTTTTTTTATTTTAGTGAGAGGTTTATACTCGCCAGTGTACGAGTGCAGTTGTAGTCCAAATTTATATTTATATTTTCTGGATGAATCCAGGTCGTCCACTGAGAGATTTATTTATGGCAAAAGAAAAATAATGTCACACACACGCACACGCATTTGGACAAATTGACAACAAGATTTTTTATGGTTTTGTTTTTAGACAACAGATACTAGAAAATAAAGTAAGACAAAAATTGAAATAAACATTAAACGTAAAAATATGAATTTGGATAGTGCTTGAGTTAAGACAATTTCAGTACCAACCCGTTGATTCCCAAATTTTAGCATAAAAGATTAGCAACATTAATTTAATTTCAGATATGAGGGTTTGTTATTAAATGCAATTAGAGATGATGATAGTTCTAGGTTAAGCAATCCCCATACATGATATACGGGATTCTAATTTAAGCAACTACCATAAATCCAATTACAATTAATATACAAAACAACTAAATTAATCATCTGGGTTTGGGTATGATAGCGTTTCCAGTTCTAGTAACTCTCATACATGGCATGAAAGCTCTAAGTTAGGCTTACGCTCCAATCCAAACCTAGTGATTTTTTAATAATTAATACACACTCATACTGAAATTTAAATTAATGTTACTTATTTAAAGCGCAGCTTTCTTTGGGAATCATTGGCATTGGACACTGTCCTTGCCTTAACCCAAGATTAGATTTAACTACTCATTTTTATTTGAAAGTTAATTGACAGAAATTTAAATGACGTAATTTAAATAATAGAATTTAAATGACAAGAAATTTAAAAGCATAAACTAACCGGCCATTTAGGCGGTGGATAATTAAATGACAAGAATTAATATTGCAGAAATTTAAAGGCATAAACTAACCGGCCATTTAGGCGGTGAATAATTAAATGACAAGAATTAAAATTACAGAAATTTAAAGGCACAAATTAACCGGCCATTTAGGCGGTGAATAATAAAGTAATAATAAATGACATAAAAATTTAAAAAAAAAAAAGAAAAAAAGTAAGATTATAAGAGAAAGTACTAAAGAAAATGAGAAAGAACAAGAACAATTCTCAAAGAGAGAATTATAAGGAAACAACTAAACTTTTATTCAAGAATAATAATCACACTTACAAATGCAATCAAGTGAGCTATTTATAGGCCACAAGATGCAATACAAACCACACAATTTCAATTATTCAATTAGACATAATTATATCTAATGGGCACTCACACACTTAAAGTTAAATGGATTTTAGCTATAATACACACCTAATATTAAATGGATTTTAACTAAAATACATACCTAATAAAGCACTCATAAAGTTAAATGGATTTTAGCTATAATATCCACCTAATAGTTAAATGGATTTTAGCTAAAAAACACACCTAATAAAGCTCTCACATAAAAAATAAAAATAGATTTCTATAAATTGGTTTTTAATCTTCATTAGGATTAAAAATAATCCTTGGGCCTTCTCCAAATAATATTTTCCATGGGTTGCTCAAATTGGGCCTTAATTCTTCATGGGCTTGAATTCTTCATGGACTTTAATTTTTCATGGGTTTGATTTCTTCATGGACTTGATTTCTCCATGGGTTTGATTTCTTCATGGACTTGATTTCTCCATGGGTTTGATTTCTTCATGGACTTGAATTCTTCATGGACTTTAAGTCTTCATGGGCTTGAATTCTTCATGCCTAAAAAAATAAAAATAATTTAATGTTATTAATAAATTATATATTATATATATGTATTACACATGGCACATATATATATTAGATTATGTTATATATATATTACATGCATGCATATAATGATATATATGTATTATATATAATTTTATATATTATTATTATTTACTTTAGAACTTCATTTCATTCATCTTTCAATTTAAATTTACATATAACCATAAAATATATATTAATATCTAATTTAAACCATATTTAAGATCGAAAGAAGGGTATAATTATAACAAAATTTTTACAAAATTAACCACTAATCACGTAGTGAGCATCAATGTGATACATGGCGCCCATACATCCAGGCATCAGGCCATGCTCTGCCCACATAGTAAACCACACGCGATGCATATGCTCGTGCTGGATGCAACCTGACCAAGCTAGAATGTTCGTGTCCAAACATACTTAATAAATGAATATCCCGACATGCAACCTGTACCCATGTGCATATCAAATCATGAATAGTAATATAATGAATCTAATCGTGCAGTAAATCACATACTGGCAGAGCTAGTCAGCAGTGCCCGGCACCGGTCAACGGCCAGTGACTAGGAGTGTCCACCTGATGGTCTACTTCAGGGCCATACAATAGTCTACCCCAATGTCACCAACAACTGACCCTTGCCCTACTGCTCGATAGCTCTAACCGAACCATAAATAAATCCGAGAAAAACTGTAAATAAACTCGATAAAATCGTAAATAAACCCACACGTCTAGGAACCTAGCTCCCTAGCTGGTTCAGCATCATTCCCAAAATGAGTGAGGGTGGTACAAACCCCCATAGGTTTACAACGAATAAAATTCTAGAAACCTCGGATTTAATTTAAATTAAAACAAATAAACAATAATTCAACAAATAAGGTTAGACGCCGAATTAGAGTAAGAGAGGTGATAAAATACGAGAAATTACGGGGTCTTTCACGGGAATTAAAGATCATGAGGAGAGGATTGGGAGCTTGCCTTTACACGGTTGTTCCTTGCCTTTCTTGCACTCCCGCTGCGAAGTAAAATGTTTAATAGTGATTAATAAGACCGTAGTTCACATTAATTAAATCTAACTGTGTAATATAAATAATTTCACCGTCTAAAATCCCACGTAGGCGCACCACGAAGAAAACTCCAACGAATCTCATATTTAATTTAAATTAAATCACGCTAATAATATCCTCAATTTATATAATTAATACGCGACACTGAAACGAATTAAGGGAATGCGAGGGGTTCACAAAATGGAAAGAGATCGCAAGGGTAGAGGAGAGCTTGCCTGAATTTAGCTATTTACAGCGTTTTCACGCTTAATCACCACCAAATTAATACACACTATAAAATAGATTAAACTCCCAAAATTAATAAAATTGGACCCAAAATGAAATTTCGACCGTATAAAATGATTTATACACATTTATTTACTTACCTGGCTAATTAAAACCCATTTAAACCAAGTTTAATCTTGGATTTCTCCTCAAAAATGGCCTTGCGTGCACTGTTCTTCTTCTTCCTATCTTTCTTTCTGGTCGCTGCTAAATTTCGGGCGAAACTTCACTTAAATTGGCTTTTAAAAAGCCAAAGAATTGGGCCACAAGAAGTTGTCGCGTGGCAGCCAGCTGGTGCCACCGCCTAGCCCCCAAATGACGTCGTTTTGGGGCTAGGCTGCTGATTAAAATCGACATTTTTCCCCAGCCTCACGCGCACACAGCCAGCCTCGATCCCGCGACCTAACAATCCTCATCGCGCGCGTGCAACACCAGGCTAGCTGCTACCTTCAACATTTAAATGCCCCAAGTTAACTTTATAATAAATCTCAACCACTTCCGCAAATCACATTTCAGCACCCCCACATTCCATTAATCACATACACACCCCCAAACTCCATTTCCTTCTTATTTCACTTACACCCCGAATTTTTTAGAAATTTCACTAAATTAATTTATTTTATTATTTTCCTAAATACTCCCTAATAAATAATTATTTTCTCAAAATAATATAAATATATATTTTCTTAAATCTCTAAATATCCAAATAAATCAATATTTCCTTTTTAACCCACAAATATTCAATAATCACAACAAATACAATAATTGATAATTATTAACCATTTTCAAATAATTTAATTAATTACATTTAATTCCTTATTTTCCTCAAAACCACATAAATAAATACTTCCTCTTAAATTCTCAAATATTCAATAATGTTCTTAAACATCGGTTTGAATAATTATTATTTATTTCTAAATTTTGGGATATTACATTGGAACTCCTAATTTGATCGTGATTATGATTTTGAATTTGACTGTAACTATAATATTGTTAAATTCGACTTTAAATGAAATTTATCTCATTTGAATGAATATTCTCATTAATCATTTTCTAATCAGGATATGATTTCCTGTATACAAATATGATTTTAGGTCTATAAATAGGTGCCCAATATTTTGGAATTAGTTGCAACTATATCATTTTTGTATTACCAATATTTGGTTAGTGATATTTTATTCTTTCTACTCGTGATTTTTTTCAATTTGAGTTTTTCACGTTAAATTATGTAGTCGTGTGTGATTGATTGATTTAATTATGATTTATTGTCAATCCAATTTCATAACACTATCAATCTAATATTTAATTAGATATACATATTTTGTCAACTAATTATATTGATAAATTTTGCCATATGTTAAAAGTAGAATCAAATAATAATGCAAAGGTAGCATGTCTATATCTTTGTCTCCATCTCTAATCCATACAATAATATATATAGTTGTAGACTAATTAATGTTACTTCAGTTATACTGCATATAAATAAAATGTCTAACACTGAATTGACGATAGGTATAAAAGATGCAGGTGTACCATTGAACAATTCATGTATTTTTTCAATAAGATCATTTGATCTCGTTACTTGTTATTTGAAATTTAAAATAATATTTAACTTATAACATAATTGTTACAAGCCTTTGAAATGACAAAACTCTCATTTTAACTAGGGTTGGCAATTATTCAGTTTGATTTCGATTTTTACCAAAATCATAATCAAACCAAATTTAAATTATTAAAATCAAAACCAAACAAATATCTATTGGTTTTAAAAATTAAAAACCATAATCAAACCATTCGGTTTTAATTTTAATTATGATTTTTTTAGTTTGATCCATACCAACAAATAAAGACAAACTTTTGCAAATAGCATTCATAAAATTTTTTGATAACTCAACAACAAACAAAGACACACTCTAAGAGCAATTCAAATGAATACACTATTTCCAGCGCCAACTTCAATTTAGCATTGAAGAGCTCTCCAATGAATACACCATTTTGGTGTTGGGTACAATTTTCAATCACTAAATTTGGTGTTGAGTTGGTGTTATACTATTCATCAGACACCAAATTTCTTCTATTATTTTATTTTCAATTTTATCCCTCTTTGTATAACTTCAAAATAACTTATTTTCTTTATATCCTTTATCACTTTTATTATATTTGTATATTTTGATTAATAATTAAAAATATAAATTAAATTGTTATAAAAAATATTTATCGATGTAAATATTTTATTAAGATCTATAAAATGAGTATAATATTGAATATATTTTAAAATATTTAATTTATTTTATAAATACCATGTTAATATAAAATGAACTATTTTTGTTTATATATGAAAGTTTTTATTTTAATAATTACTTAATAGAAAGAAAATATTCTTAATGCAAAAATTCAATAATATAAAAAAAAACAATAACATTTCCATTAACATAAATTAAAAATACATGATGAAAGTTGAAAAAAAGTTTAAAATAGAAACAACAACAACATAGCTTAAAAATAAAATACTTTTTATTCTTATATTATACTAAGTTAAATAAATTAATTAATATTTATTAAATATTTATTTATAAAATATTCTTTAAAGATTCTCTTTTACACCAATTTAGTATTGAAAATTTTAGTGTAAAACATAGTTAGACACTAAATTAGCGTTAGATTTAGTGTCCAACGTTGAAGTTGCTATAATAAAATTACATTCTTTTTGAATAAAGTTACAAATTAACTTCAAACTTTTTGGACATAATTATTTGATTGATAAAAATAAAATAATTTAAGATTAAATTTTATTTTTTTTATTAATTACTTTATAAATGTTAAATATTTTATATATTTGTAATGCATTAATTAAAATACTTCTAAAAAATGCATTAATCAATATATATATATTGTGTATATATAATATATTAAATAAATATCTAATATATATATGTATATTCAGTTCGAGTTTTGGTTTGAATTTAGTGAAAAATCATAATCAAACTATACCCATTGAAACAGTGTTTGACTTTTTCTCAAATAAAACCATTACCCAGTCAAATAGTTTTTAACCCATTAACCAGTTCGATTTCTCACAGTTTCGATTACAATTGGCATTCCTAATTTTAACCGACAGAAATTGAAATGACATCATTTTAAATATCATTATACAAATGCAACTTTTAGAGGAATCACATTTAAAATTTGTATTCATTTCATTACATTTTTTTTGTATTTTTGGATTCCACCCTCTTAAAATGAAGAGTATATATAGAGAATACCTCTTTAGCATTTCTCCCTGTCATCAGAGACCATTAATTTGTCTGCTTGGAAGCATTAAGCTAACTTTCCCTAGCATCCACGGGAACAATGCATCTAGCTAGGTAGTCATTCAGCAGTGCGATTTTGTGCACCTGCTTTAACGCAGGTGCACAAAACCTTCAACCAAATGGGGGGCAGATTTGTCAATTTGCCCCCCACATTGGACGGAAAACAAGGGGGGAAATTCTATTTACAATCATACGTTTTGCTTTTCACAACCCATTTTTAATATTCCTAAAATATCCTGAAATGAAAACTCATATTTGCCATTTATTTAAATATTCGACGCTCAACCATCCATCATTATTCTTCAAGCGCGTTCACTCACTTTCTCGACCACGATCACCATAGTCACTTTACTCACCCACTGAATATCGCACAACCACTATTATTCAACACTTAGCATTATGCAACCATTATTATTCAATATCAAACATTGCTCAGGCCAGTTCTCCTCATCATAACCAATTACCAGTACTATCAACAGTTACTACTAGCGATGGAAGATTATTATCCAGCGATGGAAGATTATTATCCACTATTATTTACATAGAGTTTGACGAAGAAGATAACGAGTATTCCTGTTTCGGAGAGAAACAACACAATTTACAACATCTATCACTAGTTCAATAACATAATTTACATATACATAGATGAGGGATGAATTAAAAAAATAAGATTAATTAAAAAATAAAAAATACGTCTTGAAACCCACCCCGAATCTTAGGGTTCGGGGGCTAGGGGATGCCCCGAACCTCGGGGTTCGGGGTTGGGAAATGCCCCCGAACCCCGGGGTTCGGGGGCTAGGGGATGCCTCGAATCTCGGGGTTCGGGGGCTGAAGAATGCCCCGAACTTCGGGATTCGGGGTTGGGAGATGTCCCCGAATCTCGGGGTTCGGGGGCTAGGGAATGCTACGAACCTCAGGGTTCGGGGTTGGGGGATGCCCCCGAACCCCGGGATTTGGGGGCTAGGGGATGCCCCGAACCCCGAGATTCGGGGTGTTCGGGGAACCCCGAATTTCAGGGTTCAGTAAGCACCCCGAATTCATAAATTCGGGAAAAATCAATTCTCCCGAATCCATAAATTCGGAAAAAGTCATTTTTCTTGAAATTATGAATTCGGGAGAATGCAATTCTCCCGAACCTTGAGAATTGCATTCTCCCAAATTCAATTATATAACATATTATATAATTAATATAATATTATATATGTTATATAATAATATATAATATGCATACTTTGCATTCTCCCGAACCTCTGGGTTCGGGAGAATGCAAATGTATATAATATATAATATGTATTATATATTTGTGTATATTATATTATTATACTATTATATGTTTTATATATACATATATATAATTATATATATTATAACTATATACATATATATAATAATTTTATATAAATTATTTCAAATGTATATAAATTATTCCGAATTATCGTGCCCCAAATATTTGGATTAATATTATATTTATTTTTTCTTGAATTAATGTTACTTTAATTTTAATTTTTTTTGAGTTAAATACAAATCGTAATAAAATTATATTTATTTTTATTTATTTAAAATTTATATTAAATTTATGACATTTTATTATAAATTAAATAAAATTAATTTAAATAAAATATAACAGCAAATACTAAAATAAAATATTATTACAATGGATAATATTATTAAATAAAGTTAATAAAATATTATTATAATGAGGTTCGGGGAAGCCCCGCTCCCCGAACAACGAGTTTCGGGGGGTTGGGGCTCCCCCGAACCCTGCTATTCGGGGGGCAGGGGCTCCCTCGAACAACGGGGTTCGAGGGAGCCCCAGCCCCCCGAAACTCATTGTTCGGGGGTTGAGGGTTCCCCCGAACATTGAGATTCGGGGGTGCGGGTTCCCCCGAACGCCCAAGTTCTGGCGGTAACCAAACGTCAGTCAATTTTTGGGAACTTCGGTGAGTCCAACACTATCGCATCTATATGAAATCAAATTAAAAGGCAAAATTTTTACTTGGTTATGCGATTTGGGGGACTTTAACAAGTTGGATGAGACAAGCAAAGTGGGCGAGGCAAGCAAAGTCGGCGGCGCTATCACAGAAGAAGAAGAAGAAGAAAAAGGAGAAGAAGAATAAACTTTGATGCGCATGGGCTTAATTTTTGAGGGTTGAGTATGTGGAGGGTATATTTGACATGTAAATGGTTACAAAAAGTAATAAGTGTGACTGCAAATAGTAAAATTTAAAATATTAATTAGACTGGTTACGAATAACAAATTTTATAATTGCAAATAGATTTCCCAACAAGGGGGTGTTGGGGGTAAATTGACAAATCTACCCCCAATTGGATGAAGATTTTGTGCACCTGCGTTAAAGCAGGTGCACAAAATCGCAATCGTCATTCAGCATATGCACTTTGGCCTAGACTTTTCTCAAAAGAATAATTATTAATTAATTGCTCTTGCTTTCGCTACGTTCCTTCGTTAGAAAAATTACCACGTTTTGAAAAGCGAGACTACTCTCGAATTCTTATTCAAACATGCATGGTGGATTTTTAAATAGTCAACAAATGTGTGTTTATTAAACTATACATATATTGCTTTAATACACTATGTGGATTATAATAATATCCCACGAGAAGGCCGAGTCCAACATGCTTCATCATATGTAAAATAAAGCGTCACCCCCTCAGGCGAGTACTGGAGAGGTGTTGTATAAATAGAGCATCAATGGCCATTCAGCTCTCTCATCCATCATCACTGCAAATTCCACCTTAATTTTCTTTATTTTTCATCCAAGTTCATTAACCAATCCTCACACCCCAACCGCACAGGCAGTGATGGAGCAAATAGCCAAGCACCCCATCCGCACAGGTAGCGCCATGATCCTCGGTATTGGCACCGCGAATCCGGAGAACTATGTGTACCAGGCCGACTACCCTGATTTCTACTTCAGGGTCACCAAGAGCGAACACATGCCCGATCTCAAAGAGAAGATGAAGCGCATTTGTGAGAAGACCTGCATCAAAAAGCGTCACATGTATCTCACCGAGGAGATGCTTGAAGGGATGCCCAATCTCTGCGCCTGTTTGGCTCCGTCTATGGACATCCGTCAAGAGATATTAGTGGAGGAAATTCCAAAACTGGCCAAAGAAGCGGCTCTCAAGGCAATCGAAGACTGGGGACAACCACTCTCTAAGATTACTCACGTGGTCTTTGGCACAACCTCTGGTCTTGATATGCCTGGTGCTGATCTGCGGCTTGTGGAGCTCCTTGGTCTCGATCATTCCGTCCAACGATACATGCTCGGCCACCAGGCTTGTGCTGGTGGTGGCTGCATTCTCCGACTAGCCAAAGATATTGCCGAGAATAACCCCGGTGCAAGAGTTCTTGCTGTATGCTCTGAACTCACAGTTTGCATTTTCAGTGGCACCTGCCATACCCATTCTGATTTGCTTGTTAGCCAAGCATTATTTGGCGACGGCTCATCAGCCTTGATCGTTGGTTCAAACCCTGATAAATCCATCGAAACTCCAATTTTTGAAGTTGTGGGAGCTTATCAACATACAATTCCAAACTCTCGGGAAGCAGTCGAAATCCACTCCCGCGAAGCCGGGCTCATTGTTTATTTGGCCAGGACCTTGCCTGGCCACGTATCCAATAACATCGAGAAATGCTTGGTTGACGCTTTCACTCCACAAGGAGTTAGCGACTGGAACTCACTCTTTTGGGTGGCCCATCCGGGTGGCAGAGCTGTTTTGGACCTAATCGAATTGAAACTCAATTTGAAGGAGGAAAAACTCTTGGCTAGTCGTCATGTGTTGAGCGAGTACGGAAACATGGCAAGTGCTTGTGTATTTTTTGTTTTAGATGAGATTAGAAAACGATCGCTAAAAGAAGGGAAGGCTACCACTGGAGAAGGATGTGAATATGGTGTGTTGTGTGGATTTGGACCAGGATTAACTATTGAGACAGTTGCTCTTCGTAGTGTTGCCATCTAATCTAGCTTGCTTATGGAGAGCCTGGTTACAGGTTTCTTACACATAAACAATAAGGTAATTAAAGTTGTATTCTTTCATTTTTGCATTCTTGTATTTCTCCAATTAATTCCTCCTGTCCGTTTCACTGTTTGGATTGGGGGAGCAAATTTGGATGTGTGAGTGTCCAATGGGAAGGATTTTTATGGGTTAGAATGCGTACAACATTCTCCCAACCAAAAGATGTAAGAGAGTATTTTTGAAAGTAACAAAAATGAAAGAGTTTAAGTTGTATTTACTTTTTTATTGTTCTTTAAAATTGAGTTGTTATAAATGATGATGTAAAAATTTATATTGGCTTATATTGCTTAATAAAAAGATATGATGAGTTTTATTTGAATTATCAACGTTTATATAAATATATATGTGTATATGTGAGAAAAAATAAAATAAATTTTTTTTTGATCCTTTTCGATTGAGATAGTTGCCTTGCGCAACATTGCACCATAGAATCCCTCAACTAAAGTGGGTTGTGGCATGTTGCTTGATATTGATGTGATTTTAAATAATCTTCTAGTGAAAGGTTGCAGTCCTTATAAGGTGTAACCAATTTATATAGAAAAGTTACCATTTATACTTATTAATGTATGATATAAAAGATCGGAATAACTTATCTTGATGGGTCTACATAAACTTTTCAGGGGTCATTCATTTTTAAATTTTTCCAGTTTAAGCACGCTTTATCCGAGACTTCTTTACCTATATTTAGTCCAAAAGATATTCATCTGGTGTTGTTTCTTTCCTTATTTATCTTCGATATATACTGCCTTTTTCTGGACTCTTGGAGTATTACAAAGATTGCAGCCTTATAATGTGTAGCCTAATTTATTTATATACAAAAGTTATCATTTATATTTATTAATGTATGAAACAAGTTTATTGAAATAAATGTTCAACAGAGATACTTTCATAGCAGACATAGATCAATGCCAAGTTTGCAATGCTAAAATCAATTGTTGCTCCTTTCTAGACAAAACTAGTTATTTTCACAATTGTGTTGGTTGTGGCATTATTGGGTCATAGACACAGTTCCACCACAATCTAATGGTTGTCTAAATTTCATGGAGTCTTATCCACTTTTATTAAGAAATAGAAAGATATCATATTTATATCATGCCTTAGCTTATGGCACAACAACAAATCCATATAACATTTAAAATTACATTTACATCCCCCCTCTCTTTATATATATACTCATATGGTTTTAGATTTTTATTTGAGATGATCTTTGGTCCTAGATTTGTTTTGGTGTTTGTGATTTAAACATTTTAGAATTTTTTAATGTAAAGATGAAATTTCATTAACTTGATTAGAACAACACCCAACATGCCCAGCAAAAACCATATTATATATATATATATATATCTGTGTGTGACTTTGCCTGATGGTGTTCTTAGCTATTTGTATTGTCTGTGATTTTATCTTAACATAATAATGCTAATCATATTTATTAAAAAAAGTAATTAAATAATATATTTTTTAAAAATTTTAAATAATAAAAGACAAGGTCAAATAACTTATCCAAATGCAACTTAAAGAAATGCACAAGTTGATGATATTCATGTTATAGCCTATCATTAATTTAGCTTATATTTGTTATTTTATTTATAAACAATTCAACTGAACTAACAATATAAATATTTTATAGTTATATTTATTATCCATGACTTAAAGACATGTTACGTTTAGACATGTCTTAAATTGATAGTTATGTGCTTAATACATGATATTTTGATTAATTTAATTAGAAAAGCTTGCAAAAGGGGCAGTTTTTATTCACTGGCTTGTACCCAAAAGGGTTGCAAATAATTGGATCATGTGCATAAATCTCATCCATTGAATTGAATCATCTGCTGATCAAAAGCCACTTGAAATAAAGAAGATATCTTTCTCTACTGAAAAAAATAGTAGGCAGGTCGTTCATGAAAAGCCACAATTACTCTGTAGGCAATATTAGGTTTATTTCGGCGTTACACAATGAATAAAAGATTACAACATTACTTTAATTAATCATATATAAATACAAATGGATATAAGCACAAATAGCTAGTTGAGGGATCCGATGGAAACGCTACGCAGAGCGATCGTCTCGATAGTCAATCCTGGTCCAAATCCACACAATACCCCATATTCGCATCCTTCTCCAGTGGTAGCTTTTTCTTCCTTGAACGACCGCTTTCTCATCTCATCCAGAACGAAGAACACGCAAGCACTTGCCATGTTTCCGTATTCACTCAACACGTGTCGACTGGCCAAGAGCTTCTCTTTCTTCAAATTGAGTTTTGATTCAATCAGATCTAGAACTGCCCGACCACCAGGATGGGCCACCCAAAAAAGTGAATTCCAGTCATTGATCCCATGTGGAGTGAAAGCATCAACCAAACACTTTTCGATGTTGTTTGATACATGGCCAGGCAAGGTCTTGGCCAAGTTAACAATGAGGCCGGCTTCGCGAGAGTGGATTTCAACTGCTTCCCTTGAGTTGGGAATGGTATGCTGAAATGCTCCCACAACTTCAAAAATGGGACGTTCGATTGATCTATCAGGATTAGATCCTACAATCAAAGCCGATGCCCCATCGCCAAATAGTGCTTGGCTTACGAGCAAATCAGAATGGGTATGACAAGTGCCACTAAAGATGCAAACGGTGAGCTCGGAGCAAACGGCAAGGACCCTTGCACCGGGGTTATTCTCAGCGATGTCTTTGGCTAGGCGAAGGATGCAACCCCCACCCGCACAAGCTTGGTGGTAGAGCATGTATCGTTGCACAGAATGGTCAAGGTTAAGGAGCTCCACAAGACGCAAATCGGCACCGGGCATATCGAGACCAGAGGTGGTGCCAAACACCACGTGAGTAATCTCGGAAAGCGGTTGCCCCCAATCATTGATTGCCTTGAGTGCGGCTTCTTTGGCTAGCTTTGGAATTTCCTCGACTAGGATCTCTTGACGAGTATCCATAGATGGAGCCAAACAAGCGCACAAGTTAGGCATCCCCTCAAGCATTTCTTCGGTGAGATACATGTGACGCTTTTTGATGCATGTCTTTTCGCAGATGCGCTTCATCTTCTCTTTGAGATCCGGCAAGTGCTCGTTCTTAGTGACCCTAAAATAGAAGTCGGGATAGTCGGCCTGATAAACGTAATTGGGCGGATTTGCAGTGCCAATGCCGAGGATCATGGCTCTGTGTCGACTGTCGCTATGGCGCTGCTGGGCTATTTCAATTTGCTCCATCGATCACAGCCTTGCTTAATTCCTGCTCTAATAGTATTAATGAATTGCAGGGATGGATGGATGGATGAGAGAGTTGGGTTGCTTTGATCCTATTTATAGCATACAACTCCTAGTCCTAGCCCAGTCGCCGGCTCGACTTGGCCGTCGAGGAAATTACCATGAACCACGATGCCTTCTGGACTTGGCCGTCACGTTGGATAATATATTATATAATATATAATGTTATAATCCACCCCCACCACACACAACACATACATACTATATATAGCATTATTATTAGTTTAGTATACACACATTTTGACTGCTTGAATCCACTGTTCATCTTTGAGTGGGTCGTGTGGCTGCTTAAATTGACCTTGTGGTTTTGAAAAAGTTCACTGCCATACTTCCGTTAAGTAATGGATAAAATATTCATATTATGCGAATTACTTATTCTAACAATATATGCATATATATATTTGTGAAAGAAACTGTATATATAACACTTCACTTTATATCCGTACAAGAAGTCTATGCACACTTGAAAGAAAAACGCATAAATAATACTGAAATTAGAAACAACAGCTTTGCTGTTAGGTTGGCCTTAGCCCTGCGGTATTGCCCCCAACCAAATTCCACCCCCGGCCGCACCCTCCTTTTAACTTGCTACATGTTTCTTCTGGCCCAAAAGGGAGAGCTCAGACACAAGCTTGAGGCAATCGGAGGATAGGTTTAAGACAATTGAGTGGACTCTAATGGTTTAAATACTGGGGTGACTGGTACTTACAAGCACTTTGACGTTTAAGTGAAATTGAGAATTGACAATATATCAGTAAGGCCAAAAAAGAACATACATTAACCTGTGATCAACTTGATTTATATAGTGGCAAGAAGGGGGACTCCCCTGTGTATATGCTTGCCTCGTGCGTCGCAGTGTGATGGGATTGAAATTTTGAAGCTAGCGAGGCTCCTTGGTAGAGGCATGGCGTCGACGAGACTAGCAATAAATGCGGATAAGATTCATAATGAGCGCACGGATGTTGTAAGTACCAAGGTGATGATGATCACTGTAGATAAGTAAAAGGGTCAAGATTGGGCTAGAAGACAGGTAGAGGTCTTGGGCTTCTACCAAGTCGGGTCTGATTGGGCTTGCACGATCAATAGTCCCCCAAGTCGAATGTGCGCGAGGGCAAGCATTTGAGCTTGAAACGCCAAGATGATTGCTGAGCTTTTATCGTGTGAGACCAGGATTGTCGAGCTTGGGATGAACTTGGGACGAGACCCCCGAGGCGTCGTAAAGCAGCTTGGGGTGCATTAGCTGAAGAGATGGGATTTTATGATAAAGACCAAGTTTGGAATGTGCAACTGAGATGATTGAGGTTGGTTATACGTAATCGGAATATTTTGAGCTCGGTATATACCATTGAAACGGTTGAGCTCGGTATGCTTAAAGTGACAGACGTTTCTGGGTATTATCAATTTCTCTCTCTTGGAGCTTAATTATTTTTGGGTGACTATTAATGTTCTGACACAGCGTGCCCACTTTCGAGATTCGAAGTGTTAGGCCTATAAGATAAGGCGACGTGGTGAAAATGGTAAGGTGGCGTGGTGTAAGTGTTGGTGAGAGTTTTAGGGAGAGTGTTTTGTCGATGATTGGTCCTTTATCTGGTTTGGTGGCGGGTCTCGTCGACTAGTTTATTAAGGCAAGTCATGTCGTGATTCCAGAACTTATGCAGGGTGTCGAGTTCTGATTACTCTGTTTTCGTTGATTCATTTGAGGACAATGCAAGTATTATCATGTTTATGTTCCATTTCTCTCTCTGTCTCTCTATATATATATGTGTTTATCAATTTGGGTTTAGATATTTATTTTGAATATTTTTGTTCTTAGATTTGTGTGTTAGCCTATTTACAATTTAAATATTGTGAGTGCTCGGATTTACATATAATATTTTTAACTAATAAATGATGACGGTTTTGTTTTTGTTTAGGTATTTTTAGATAAATAAAGAGGAAGAGAGGGTTGTCGGCTATTAATTGAATTAAAATCTAATTAAATTGTACTAGAAAACTAAAAGGATTTTCTCAACTAATTGAAATAGAATTGTTTGATGAATATTTATATTTCAGTGTCTATTTCCGGTGGAGTGCAATAAATAAAATCAATTATAATCATGCATTCTTAAATGGCTTTTGATGCCCTATTTAGCCAAACAAATTAGCAATCACAAAACCGATTTTGAACTCAATTCCAACCCCTAAAAATTACGTTAAAAAACTACCTAGTTTTCATCACCAAATATTAAATTTAATGGGTTTTAAAGATTTAAAATTAAAACGTTTATAAATTGAGATTAAATATAAGAATATAATTGATTGCGGGTCAATGTATTCTTAGTTGCCCAAGTTGTTTAATTTTAATATATTGGAAGAGTGGCATTACTAACCACTACAACAAATTGTGCCTTAAAATAATATTTTATAGGGCACTTAATTGTTATGCCTCATTAAAATTATTGTATTGAGGCACTTTTTTATATTGTGCCTTAAAATAATATTTTAGAGAACACTTTTTAAAAAATGTTCTAAAAAAGATGCCTCAACAAATTATTTTTATTTAATATAATATGAATTATGAATATGGTGTCCACTACTTAATGGAAGTATGTAGGCTCTGACCATTTTCAAAATCACAAGGTCAATTAACACACAACTAACATGTTCAATTTCATGACTCAATCACACTCATGAGGTCTTTGCGAAGCAACGACGTAAAGTTGAAGAACTCACGCAAGTAAGAATAAATTAATTGACGATCGAGTACTCACCCAAGAAAAGACTAAATTGACGACTATATATTTAATTGGACTTAATTGACGATCTCGTTACTTGTTATTTGAAATTTAAAATATTATTATTTAACTTATAACATAATTGTCACAAGCCTTTGAATTTAGAATGGAGCTCAAAAAATAAAAATTTTTAAATAACCCTAATTACATAGCTCTCATTTTAACTGACAGAAGTTGAAATGGCATCATTTTAAAAATCTTTATGCAAATGCAATTTTTAGGAGAATTATTAGGCTAATTTACAAGCGTACGAATCGCGTAAATAATATAATGAATGAGTAGAGTGTCGATCCCACAAGAATTGGATTAAATATCAAAATTGAATTAAGTTTAATATTATTTAGACTATAAAAAGAGATAGATTTGAATAAATTAAACTAATGAGAACTGAAATTAAATATAAATTTAAAAATAATTTAACTTGAATAAAATAGAGACAACTAGGGTGTTTCGAATACACTTATTAATCTGTCTTAACTTTTAATCAATTGGTTTCTATCAATTCAATTGGGGTGAATATCTAAATTGGTTAGCTTCTTTTTCAAGATTTATTAACTTAATTAAATCTCAATTTTTAACAATTAACTTATTTCCCAATAGTTATGATGATGCAGAGCCGATCACTCTCTCCTATCTTGGACCAAATACCTACAAAACGGAGTCGAAGACTCATTCCTCTGTGATCACTCCGACGTTCAAATCAGTTCACCAAGTTATCCAAACTAAAGTATGTAGCTAAAAACTTAAGAAAGAGGGGAATCCCTTACTCGTCTTAATTGCTTCTTTTTTATCCTCTTATCAAGATAAGAATTTCCTTTTCGAACCTCCGGGATCCAGATCTCGTCCTTTGCGGAGTCATGATCTTGGTGATATGGATATGGTAATCGTTTTCGAGGGGTTCAGGATAATCCTCATCTCCATGATCTTTGGAACGATGATTGAGGCCGAGGAATCCAGGAAATCTTTGTTGAGCAAAAGGCTAGTCAGTTTGTTGAGATGTATCTGCCATGTGTCTCTCCCAGACTTTGGCTGGATGGCGACCTTAGATTGGCTTTCCGGCGAACACGTGTCTTTGTTGTTACTAACTATATTCTCGGGGTATAGGAGTAATTATAAACTCGGTGGTATTTTCCCTCATCATTTTCCCCCCACTCCTCGAGCCATTCAACTTCAATGGCTCAAGAAGTGTTGAAGTCTCCGAATGTTTCGAGCACAAAGCGTTGATTATCTCTGAGGGTTCGAGCTCATTTTTCCCCCCGAAGATTGAAATCCACCGGGGAGCCGATGAGGTTTTTGCCTTTCCATAGCGTGGCTATCAATTTTTCTCGATGTCAACATCAATTTTTCCTGACTCTGTCCGAACTTTTCACTCTCGAGACGCGCAATTCAAGGTAATTAATGCTCATCATTACTTGTCTCTTTATTCTCCGCCAATAAGGCTTTAATACGTGATTCTTGCCCTTCCGTTTATTTCTTCTCCCGATCTCTTTCTAGCTAGCTTGTTGTTGTTTCACTGTGCTTAGTGTGCGTTCCCTTCTCTTCTTGTTCCCCCTTCGCTTTCTTTTTCAGCCTCTCTTTCATAGCGATTATTGGATTTGGAAAGCTCAACTCGGCCGATGCGGAGCTAGTTAAGTGGGAAAAATACCCTGCTTCTTCCATTCCCTGCCAATGGATTAGTGAGTCAGAGTGCAGCATTTTAGAGAAAAATATAATATTCTCGAAAAGTGGGAGGTCAAGTTTAACACCCATTTGTGGGCATGCCATCATGTTATCGGTCGTCTCTATGTCTCCAAATGTGCTTTTGATAGGGGTTTTCGCCTGCCCCCCGAGGGAGGGTCATGTCACTTCTTCAACATCTTACCATCGTTCCAACCCAACTATCCCTTTTCAGATGGAGGTATTTGATGGGTTTTATCGTTATTTGTAGTTTTGGTCGAGTAGACTCTTTGGGGGAGCTTTTTGATTACTTATTCACTACCAACCGCGACCCAGAAGGTTGGATTTCTATTTCGCTAAGGATTATGAAGGAAAGTTACCTCCTCGTGTTTAATAAGGGTTCTGATCCTGAGATCATGGCTACGTCGCTCATGTCCTTCAGGGGGTCTAAAAATTTAGACACCAAGCGTAAGCATCCGAGCATCGAGGCTATCAAAGAATCGGGTAATAGGATCCTAGGCATCAGTAGGGACTGGAAAGAAGAATGGCTTTCAAAGCCAACGCTTACCAAGGCGGGCCTAGATGGTGAGACGTGTAAGTGTTAGCCCTTACCTTTTTTCCCTACTCCCTCACTCTTTTCGGCTTGGTCGGACATTGATTCCATTATTTTTTCTACGCAGTTGAAGATCTCTGGGAGATAGCCTATTCGCCCGCTACCAAAGGGATGCTCTTAGACTTTCCCGAAAGCAAAGAATCTTCTACCCCATCCAAATCGAAGAAGACAACTGAGAAGGCCCTCAAGAGCTCTCAGGGTAAAGGACTCCCTATTCTGTCTGAGAAGGCTCCCAAGGCCTCTTAGAGTCAAAGACTCCCTACTCCCTCCAGATCGAAGAAAACATTTGAAAGGGACCTTACGACCTTCCAAGAGGCCTTAGAGGGCAACACTGGGGCTCACCCGAAGAGCCATTCCTCCAAGTCCCGAGCTTCGAAGAATATGAGGGACCCCCAAGCTTCTCCTTCATCAAACCCTATTTATGACCAGAAGTTTCTTCCTGCCCTGATTTCTCTTCTATCTTCCTTCGTGGGGTCTCGGTACCTCGCGCCACGCCTATGGATGCCATATAACATTCCCAGGCCAAACGCAAATCTCCTTGCACTTCTCCTACCCCATTAGCTATGGGGAAATTCACCATCACGTGTGTTGAGCCAACCTGCTCATATTAATTAAGTTTTGATGATTAACAAAAATATTTTTATGATATAAATGTATTTATTTATCATATAAAAAAATAAATTTATTTTGAATTAAAAGTGGATATAAAGAGTAAATTTATTTTGAATTAAAGGTGGATTGTTTTTAAACATATTTCTTTCTTTGATCATTTATGTCTCAAAAGTTTATGTTTGAATTTTCATTTATTGATAAATGTTTTTATTACTTATGCAAAAAGTATATTAATTTTGAATTAAAGGAGAATTACTTTTAGACATGTTTTATCTTTCTCATACAAAAAGTAAATTTATTTTGAATTAAAGAAAATTGGTTTTAGACATGTTTTCTTTTACTCATGCAAAAAGTAAATTTATTTTGAATTAAAGGAGATTGTTTTTAGACATGTTTTCTTGTTTTTATCATTTATGTTTAAAAAATTTATATTTGAATTTTCAAATCATGATTTCTCATACAAAAAGTAAATTTATTTTGAATTAAAGGTTAGACATGTTTTCTTATTGTTGGAGAAAGTCTAAACATTTTTTGAATTTCAAACTTCATACTAACCATTTCGTTAGTAGCTAAAATGCTTATAAATACTCCCCTAAACTCATTTTTATAGTATCCATTGCACATATTGTACATCCAAAACTCCTAAAAGCTCTCAAACTAATTTTCAAGCATTCCAATACTCTCAAAGATTCATTGTTCATCTACCGAAGAGCCACAAGATAAGAGCAGACAAAGAGATCGCAAAGCCGAATCCAATCTTCTCCATTCAAACTGAGGTCACTGTTTATTTATTTATTTAAATATTATTTCCTTGTATAATTTGTTCTTAATTGCTTATTTGTATTCAAGTGTGGATAAATTATTTGTAACATTTAAATTATTATTGAGTATTGTATAGGTTTCCTAGATCCGTTAAAATCTAGGTGAATCTAGTTTCTAAGGTAAGTTAGGGAGAAAAGCTTGGTGCAATGGTTTCCTAGAACCTATTGTAATTTAGGTGTGTATCTAGTTTCCAAGATAAATGATTAGTGGTTAATTTTATAAAAAATTTGTTATAATTATACCCTTCTTTTGATCTTAAAAATAGTTTAAATTAGATATTAATATATATTTTATGGTTATATGCAAGTTTAAATTGAAAAATGAATGAAATGAAATTTTAAAGTAAAATTTAATAATAATAATAATAATAATAATATATAAAATTATATATAATACATATACATCATTATATGCATGCATGTAATATATATATATAATATAATATATATATATGTGCCATGTGTAATATATATATAATATATAATTTATTAATAACATTAAATTATTTTTATTTTTTTTAGGCATGAAGAATTCAAGCCCATGAAGACTTAAAGTCCATGAAGAATTCAAGTCCATGAAGAATTCAAGCCCAATTTGAGCAACCCATGGAAGATATTATTTGGAGAAGGTCCAAAGATTATTTTTAATCCTAATGAAGATTAAAAACCAATTTATAGAAATCTATTTTTATTTTTTATGTGAGAGCTTTATTAGGTGTGTGTTTTAGCTAAAATCCATTTAACTATTAAGTGGATATTATAGCTAAAATTCATTTAACTTTATGAATGCTTTATTAGGTATGTATTTTAGTTAAAATCCATTTAATATTAGGTGTGTATTATAGCTAAAATCCATTTAACTTTAAGTGTGTGAGTGCCTATTAGATATAATTATGTCTAGTTGAATAATTGAAATTGTGTGGTTTGTATTGCATCTTGTGGCCTATAAATAGATCACTTGATTGCATTTGTAAGTGTGATTATTATTCTTGAATCAAAGTTTAGTTGTTTCCTTATAATTCTCTCTTTGAGAATTGTTCTTGTTCTTTCCCCTTTTCTTTAGTATTCTCTCTTGTGATCTTACTTCCTTCCTTTCTTCTTTTAAATTCTTATGTCATTTATTATTACTTTATTATTCACCGCCTAAATGGCTGGTTAATTTGTGCCTTTAAATTTCTGCAATTTTAATTCTTGTTATTTAATTATTCACCGCCTAAATGGCCGGTTAGTTTATGCCTTTAAATTTCTGTAATTTTAATTCTTGTTATTTAATTATCCACTGCCTAAATGGTCGGTTAGTTTATGCCTTTAAAATTTCTTGTCATTTAAATTCTGTTATTTAAATTACGTCGTTTAAATTCATGTCAATTAACTTTTAAATGGAAATGAGTAGCTAAATCTAATCTTGGGTTAAGGCAAGGACAGTGTCCAACGCCAATGATTCCCAAAGAAAGCTGCATTTTAAATAAGTAACATTAATTTAAATTTCAGTATGAGTGTATCTTAATTATTGAGAAATTACTAGGTTTGGATTGGAGCGTAAGCCTAACTTAGAGCTTTCATGCCATGTATGAGAGTTACTAGAACTGGAAACGCTATCATACCCAAACCCGGATGATTAATTTAGTTGTTTTGTGTATTAATTGCAATTGAATTTATGGTGGTTGCTTAAATTAGAATCCCGCATATCATGTATGGGGATTGCTTAACCTAGAACTATCATCATCTCTAATTGCATTTAATAACAAACCCTCATATCTGAAATTAAATTAATGTTGCTAATATTTTATGCTAAAATTTGGGAATCAACGGGTTGGCACTGAAATTGTCTTAACTCAAGTACTATCCAATTTTATATTCTCACTTAAAGTATTTATTTCAATTACTGCCTTAATTTATTTCCTAGTATCTGTTGTTTAAAAAACCATAAAAAACCTTGTTGCCAATTTGTCCAAATGCGTGTGTGCTTGTGTGACATTCTTTTTATTTTGCCATAAATAAATCTCTCAGTGGACGACCTGAACTCATTCAGAAAATATAAATTTAAGTTTGGACTACAACTGCACTCGTACACTGAAGAGTATAAACCTCTCACCTAAATAAAAAAAATAATATAAAATTTTTATTGTGTTTTGTTTTGTGTTTTAATTGCAGGGTGGGAGTGCAGCCAGTAAACTAATGTGAAAATCTTGGTGATTTTGATTTAGTGGAACAAAATGGTGGTTAGACCTTAGAAGAGTGGATTAGGTGTGTGTGGAAACACCGAACTACTATAAATTGTGTTATGTTTTATATATTTTTTTTTATATATCTTGTGACTTACATTTATTATTAATCTTAAACATAATTTATTATATTTATTAAATATATTTTTTAATAAAATCTTTAATCAATAATATTTATTAAAATTGAGAAAAATTTTAATCACTCAATTCATCCCCCCTCTTGAGTGGTCATACCCTAAGGGACCAACAACGTGATAGGTGTTAGGAATAGCCTAAAGAGCGTTAAGGCCTGACTGTAACGCTCCGTTTTTCCAGAACGAGCATTACCTCGAGATTTCGAGAATATATATATATATATATTTTTAATATCATATACACAACATAAGCCTCTCGACATACATACCTTCATCATAGCCATCTCCCATTAATCCTGATCGTACCTTCTTAGCATATCAAAGTTTAATAATTAATGGACTAAGACAGGCATTATCAATCACATCAGCAGAAGTAAGATCGAAATCTCAATAATATATAACCGACAATTCTTTTACAATAACCAAATTGATGTTTCACATGAAAATATCAAAATATTACATAACCTCTGAACATCGTAATCATATACAAAACCTACAAAACTAAACATAGCAGCTACATCTCGATGACATTCTTTCCCTTGGCGCCACTACTTTCACCTGGAAAGTTTGAATATTCTAGGGACATAATCCAAATTAGATGCTGAATCATCTAAGTGAGAGTTCAAAACCATTTTCATGCAGATATGCAAAATCATATATAAAACCGATAAATCTGACATGCCCCAGCCTAAGAGAATCCCATATAACACTTAGCCCTAACCGGGAAAAATGCAATCTCTCTAAAGGCGACACGACCACACCAACCCATTGGCAAACCAATCTAGCTTAAGAGGGATAACCTCGACATATGAACCCGAGAATCACCCCATTGTCATTGTTAGGCTTTACGCTCCTACTCAAAAGCATTCCAAAACCCAACACAACCCTAGCCCCAAGAGTGTCACATCAGCATTATCCTCAAAATCTACGACACCTCGGCCTTAATGCTATCGCTCAAAGGAAGCTGGGGTGGTGTCCACTCTCAGCCCCGCCACTTGAGCCAACAATCGGGGTGGTGTCCACTCTCAGCCCCGCCACTTGAGTACCGTAGGGTGAAGTCCGTCTCAGCCCCATCCCAAGTGGGTCACATAGCATTAACCCTTGGCACACATTCCGAGTGCTGACACTCGAGAACTACATCACAAGTTAACAACCCACGTCCCATATGGACAACACAACATGCCAATGCCAAAAAATCATAACATGCATAACTTAAAATCAATAGTTCGATGTATGCAATCGTACGAAATTCAATGCATGTGTAAATAACCGTTTGGACAGACCATCACAATAAACCAAGCAATAGGGATGAACACTCACAATAAACCATGCTACTATAAGTGTTTTCGGGTAGAACCACTCACCTTGCAACTCAACTTTTCTCGAAAAGTGCGATACGCCTCGATTTGTGTGCCCAACCTTGATTCTCGTGCCAGATGCTCTATAGTTCAAATTTGAGCCTCAACGATACCCTAGACATCGTGTTTGTTCAAAATCATATCAATATCTATTTTTCTATTTTTTTTTTGTAATTTTCTTCCTATTTCCTTTATATTTCTCCTCAAAAATTCTAATAAATGCCTACTCAAGGTTTTTCCTCGATTTTTCTTCACAACAATTCATAATAAATATTTCCTAACTTCTAGAATTTTTTTGAAAATTTTCTTATACCTCATCCTATTTTTCATAAGCCTTATTTCCCTTGAAAATTACAAAATGGTCATTTTCTCCAACATTTTTCAAAATTTTCTTCTATCATAATTCCTAATTTATTTTTCTTAAAATAATAATAAAAATTTCAAAAATACCTGAGCCCTCACGCGCCCTCACACGCGGGCGAGTGGGTGCAAGAAAAGGCTAACGCGTGCAGCTCACGCGCCACCGTCTTCAACCTCGAGCCAGTCGCCGGCGGTTGCTCTAATCACCCCGAAACTGGTATCCCCTGAAAGCCTACAAAGAGTCGATCCCAACCCCATTGGTTTCAGGCCGAAAGGCCACCGAAAAACCCCCCTAAACGGCTGGTTACAGGCGGCGGTAGGCGGTTCGCCTCCTTTCTCCGATTAGCCTTCAAAACCCCATCAAATCACCTCAAAAATTCACCAAAATTTCCAGAAATTCTCCCCTCGCCTTAAGGATCAAAAGCCCCTTATTGGCTTCCCTCGATTTGCCCTCAAACCCGAGCTATTTGGTGCCTCAAAATCGACCGAAACCCTTGGCTATTTATAGGCCAAATTCGACCCCCACGTGGCTGATTTCCGACCAAAACTCTTCCCACACGCCTCCTAGACCGTCCTTGCCCATGCCCTGACGAAAATAGGCTGCCAAATCACTGGATTTTCATGCCAAAATCTCGGCCAGATCTGCCATGCGCGTGGAGCTTTTCCGAAAATTGCAGTTTGGCCCTCTTGAAATTTCTTTTTACATTTTGGCCCTTATCCTCAAGCCCCTGATCTTTCTAGCACCATCACTAAGACCCTCAAGATTTGTACTTCTCATTTCTCCCTTGAAACTTTTGAAAAATTACAGTTTTGACCTCCCTCGGGCAATTTTAGAAAATTACACTTAGGCCTGATTAATCGATTTGACCTTAAATCCACTCGATTCAACCTGAAACCACTTAAGGGTTGTTCTATACATTAAATATTAGTCCTAGAAACACTCCGTTAATTTTTCGGACATCGTCTATAACAATTCGGTAATACGACCTAATTGGCAGCTGTATTTTTGCTGTACCAAAAACTGTTCCCAATCTCATTTCTTTTATCACTAAAAATCATAATTTAAATCACTCGTCAATACTATACCATTTTCCTTGACTATCTAGGATCTGGGGTACTCCCTTTGACTAATTCGGTCGTCCAAAGCTGTGTTAGTGTACCCTATAGTCTTATTTTTTCCAAAATTCCATTTATGTCCTTTATCAAATATCATTTTTATCCTTAAATTATTCCCGGGTATTACACTGACCTTCCCAGAATCATGTTATAAGCCGCAAGTACGTCTGCTACCAAGATATCCAGCATGACCTGAGAGGTTCGGGAGCCCTTTCCTAGAACCAATAGAAGTTGAATGACTCCATTAGAATACACTGTTTCTCCGTCAAATCCAATCAAGGGGACACGGACCGGTCTCAACTACTCCATTCGGTACTTCAATAGTGGCAAGGATCTCCGCTCTAAGAGCATTCAAGGGAGTGAAACCACTCAATTCCCACTAAGGATGGGGCTTCTCTTTGCGATCTTCCCTTCTACCTTCACTCTTATTCTCTTCAAAATGTTTCTTTTTCTCCTTCTTCTAGGTGTATTCAGCTCTTTTCGCCTGCATAACTTTCTCAATATTAATATACTTCATTGCCCGACCAAGAATATATGTGAATGTGAGCGGGGGAGTTTTGGCCAATGATTGAGCGTAGGGCATTCTAGAATGCCACCATAGTGACGCTATGGTCGAAGTTCTCGATGCTAAAGGCTTCCATATTAAATCTTGAGACGAAATCCTTCAAGGATTCCCCCTGGTTCTTCTTTAGACTAACAAGAGCCATAGTAGATCTCATATGCCTCCAAAGAGGTGCAAAGTGAGCCAAAAAACTACAACGAAGTTGTGCGAAGTTGGCTATTAAGTGATAGGCCAGGTTTGAGTACTAGGCGCGTGCATGCCCTTCCAGTGTAGGCAGGAAGACTCTCACCACATTGCTATGGTCGAAGTTCTCGATGCTGAAGGCTTCCATATTAAATCTTGAGACGAAATTCTTCAAGGATTCGCCCTGGTTCTTCTTTAGGCTAACGAGAGTCATAATAGATCTCTGATGCCTCCGAAGAGGTGCAAAGTGAGTTAAAAAACTACATCAAAGTTGTGCGAAGTTGGCTATTGAGTGATGGGCTAAATTTGCATACTAGGCGCGCGCATGCCCTTCCACTGTAGGCAGGAAGACTCTACACCACATTGCATCGGATGCGTCCCGCACAATCATATGAAAGGTGAAAAGATCTAGGTGATCCATCGGGTCAGTAGTGCCCGCATATGGCTTGATAGCCAGATTGCCAAGATGCTCGAGCAACACCGCAGCCATAATCTCTGGACTAAGAGGCTGGTTCACAGCTATCCCACGTGACTCTCCCTACTTTGTCTTTAATGTCACAATCTCCTTCTCCAGCTGATGCAGCCTCATTTCTTGTTACTACGCGTGCGACATACTAGAAGATTCATTGACTTCCCCGTGTCCATTTCCTGGTCCCCATCCTCAAGGCTTTCCTCGCGCTGGTAAGATCCTTCCTCTAGCGGAGGCTCATTCCTTTCCTCCGCTTGAGAATAATGGGTTTGCTGGTGTTGATGGTCTAGGAAGCCGGTGAGCAACTCCGTTAGATGCTGAACCTGATTCTCTAAAAGTGTAATCCGATCGGGCAAGGGAGGAGGATTATCCAAGCTACACTCCCTCCCCTGCTGGCTTCTCGGAGGATTGTTCCAACTCAGTTCTGGGGCAAGGTTACCTCCATTAGCTCGAGATTGATGCCTTCTTGTTGCCATAAAAATGAAGAAATCTTGAACGTTAGGAAAGAGTGCATTGGAGAGACAGAAAAAAAATGCCTCGGCCCCACGTTAGGCGCCAAATGATGATGCAGAGTCAATCACCCTCTCCTATCTCAGACCAAGCACCTGTAAAATGGAGTCGGGGACTTGTTCCCCCGTGATCACTCTGACACTCAAGTTAGTTCACCAAGTTATCCAAGCTAAAGTGTGTAGCTAAAAACTTAAGGAAGAGAGAAATCCCTTACTCGTTTTGGTTGCTTTCTTTTTATCATCTTATCAAGATAAGAATTCCATTTTCGAACCTCCGGGATCCAAATCATGTCCTTTGCGGAGTCATGATCTTGGTGATATGGATATGGTAATCGTTTTCGAGGGGTTCGGAATAATCTCCATCTCCATGATCTTTGGAACGATAATTGAGGTCGAGGAATTCGGGGAATCTTTGTTGAGCAAAAGGCTAGTCACTTTGTTGAGACGTATTTGCCACGTGTCTCTACCAGACTTAGGCTGGATGGCGACCTTAGATTGGTTCCCCGACAAACACGTGTCTTTGTTATTATTGGTTGTATTCTCGAGGTATAGGAGTAATTATGAATCTGAAGGTATTTTCCCTCATCAAGTTATAATAAACCAAAATTTATTATTAAGTTCCAATTCATTATATCTCATAAAATTTAAGTATCAAATCCTTTATCAACTATCTATCTTATGAAATTTATTACTTCAACTTGTTATGAAAATTATTTATTGGTCTCAAATCATAATATAAAATACATTAAATGATGGTTAAATCACTCAATTGTATTAAGAATAAATAATAAAAAATTAAAATCATTATAGAAAACCCAATCAATAAAAATGAATAATTCATAATAAGTTTTATCTCAAATCCTAGTTAAATAAAATTAGTTTATAGTGAAATTAATAAAATAAAAATAAAAACTAAATGAGGAATGGAAACGAGGATGCTCCCTGCGCCGCTGCAATGGCTCGTGCGGCCTTCACTATGCCTGAGGCTTGGCTGGTGCATGCGGCCTTCACTGTGTCCGCCGATCTCTTCTTGCCTTCTCGTGCGTCGCTCTCAGCCCTCAAATTCCATGCCATCCCATGCCTTTATTATATATATATATATATATAAAAGATGCATATGGCACCCTGATCCGCCATGTTAACGCCATCTTCACGCCACTTTATAATATAAATAAATAATATAATATATAATATATATATACATTATATAATATATGATATAATAAAATATCATATTTAATATAATATTAATTATATTAAATTATATTATATTATAATATTAATTATTTATAATACTTATTTTTTATTTATATTATAATATTAATTTTAAAATTATCTTTATAATATATTTTTTTCTTTTTTTTTACTTATAAATTTTTGAAATAATATCTTTTACAGAATTTCTATAAAAAGAGAATAAAATAATATAAAATTTGTGTGTTTAGGGTTCCTAAAAAAGAGATTAAAATAATATAAAAAATATAAAATTAAAATAAAAATATATATACAATTAAATCCTATCAGAAATCTCATTTGATATTTGTAATCCCCACATGATTTCATTACATGTTTTTGTATTTTTGGATTCCACCCTCTTAAAATGAAGAGTATATATAGAGAATACCTCCTTGGCATTGCTCCCTGTCATCAGAGACCATTAATTTGTCTGCTAGCTAGGAAGCATTAAGCTAACTTTTCCGAGTATCCACGGGAACAATGCATCTAGCTAGGTAGTCATTGATAAGCATATGCACTTTGGCCTATGGCCTTATATTATAATCTTTAATATTTACGTACCCAAGTTGGTGGATGACCCACTCAAGACTTTTCTCAAAAGAATAATTAGTAATTAATTGCTCTCGCTTTTGCTACGTTCCTTCGTTAGAAAAATTACCACGTTTTGAAAAGCGAGACTCTCGAATTCTTATTCAAACATGCATGGTGGATTTTTAAATAGTCAACAAATGTGTGTTTATTAAACTATACATATATTGCTTTAATACACTATGAGGATTATAATAATATCCCACGAGAAGGCCGAGTCCAACATGCTTCATCATATGTAAAATAGAGCGTCACCCCCTCAGGCGAGTACTGGAGAGGTGTTGTATAAATAGAGCATCAATGGCCATTCGGCTCTCCCATCCATCATCACTGCAAATTCCACCTTAATTTTCTTTATTTTTCATCCAAGTTCATTAACCAATCCTCACACCCCAACCGCACAGGCAGTGATGGAGCAAATAGCCAAGCACCCCATCCGCACAGGTAGCGCCATGATCCTCGGTATTGGCACCGCGAATCCGGAGAACTATGTGTACCAGGCCGACTACCCTGATTTCTACTTCAGGGTCACCAAGAGCGAACACATGCCCGATCTCAAAGAGAAGATGAAGCGCATTTGTGAGAAGACCTGCATCAAAAAGCGTCACATGTATCTCACCGAGGAGATGCTTGAAGGGATGCCCAATCTATGCGCCTGTTTGGCTCCGTCTATGGACATCCGTCAAGAGATATTAGTGGAGGAAATTCCAAAACTGGCCAAAGAAGCGGCTCTCAAGGCAATTGAAGACTGGGGACAACCACTCTCTAAGATTACTCACGTGGTCTTTGGCACAACCTCTGGTCTTGATATGCCTGGTGCTGATCTGCGGCTTGTGGAGCTCCTTGGTCTCGACCATTCCGTCCAACGATACATGCTCGGCCACCAGGCTTGTGCTGGTGGTGGCTGCATTCTCCGACTAGCCAAAGATATTGCCGAGAATAACCCCGGTGCAAGAGTTCTTGCTGTATGCTCTGAACTCACAGTTTGCATTTTCAGTGGCACCTGCCATACCCATTCCGATTTGCTTGTTAGCCAAGCATTATTTGGCGACGGCTCATCAGCCTTGATCGTTGGTTCAAACCCTGATAAATCCATCGAAACTCCAATTTTTGAAGTTGTTGGAGCTTATCAACATACAATTCCAAACTCTAGGGAAGCAGTCGAAATCCACTCCCGTGAAGCCGGGCTCATTGTTTACTTGGCCAGGACCTTGCCTGGCCACGTATCCAATAATATCGAGAAATGCTTGGTTGACGCTTTCACTCCACAAGGAGTTAGCGACTGGAACTCACTCTTTTGGGTGGCCCATCCGGGTGGCAGAGCTGTTTTGGACCTAATCGAATCAAAACTCGGTTTGAAGGAGGAAAAACTCTTGGCTAGTCGTCATGTGTTGAGCGAATACGGAAACATGGCAAGTGCTTGCGTATTTTTTGTTCTAGATGAGATGAGAAAACGATCGCTAAAAGAAGGAAAGGCTACCACTGGGGAAGGATGCGAATACGGTGTGTTGTGTGGATTTGGACCAGGATTAACTATTGAGACAGTTGCTCTGCGTAGTGTTGCCATCTAATCTAGCTTGCTTATGGAGAGCCTGGTTACAGGTTTCTTACACATATACAGTAACGTAATTAAAGTTGTATTCTTTCATTTGCATTCTTGTATTTCTCCAATTAATTCCTCCGGTCCGTTTCACTGCTTGGATTGGGGGAGCAAATTTGGATGTGTGAGTGTCCAGTGGGAAGGATTTTTATGGGTTAGTGTGTGTACAACATTCTCCCAACCAAAAGATGTAAGAGAGTATTTTTGAAAGTAACAAAAATGAAAGAGTTTAAGTTGTATTTAGGTTTTTATTGTTCTTTAAAATTGAGTTGTTATAAATGATGATGTAAATATTTATATTGGCTTCTATTGCTTAATAAAAAGATATAATGAGTTCTATTTGAATTTATCTACATTTATATAAATATATGTGTATATGTGAGAAAAAAAATATAAAAAAATTTTTGAATCGTTTCAATTGAGATAGTTGCCTTGCGCAACATTGCGCCATAGAATCCCTCAACTAAAGTGGGTTGTGGCATCTTGCTTGATATTGATGTGATTTTAAATAATCTTTTAGTGTAAGGTTGTAACATCTTGCATTGAGTAATATGAAAGATCGGAATAACTTATTTTGATGGGTCTATGTGAATTTTTTAAACTTCTCAAACTTAAGTACGCTTAATCTGAGAATTTTTTGCCTATATTCAACCCAAAAGATATCCAACTGGTATTGTTTCTTTCCTTACTTATCCTCGATATATATTGTATTTTTCTAGGCTCATAAGGTATTTTAAAGATTGCGACCTTATAAGGTGTAACCCAATTTATTTATATACAAAAGTTATCATTTATATTTATTAATGTATGAAACAAGTTTATTGAAATAAATGTTAAACAAAGATACTTTCATAGCAGACATAGATCAATGCCAAGTTTGCAATGCTAAAATCAATTGTTGCTCCTTTTTCGGCAAAACTAGTTATTTTCACAATTGTGTTGGCTGTGACATTTATGGGTCACAGACACACTTCCACCACAATCTAATGGTTGTCTAAATTTCATGGAGTCTTACCCACTTTTATTAGGAAATAGAAAGATATGATATTTATATCATGCCTTAGTTTATGGCGCAACAACAAATTCATATAATATTTAAAATTACATTTATATCCCCCCTCTCTCTATATATATACTCATATGGTTTTAGATTTTTATTTGAGGTGATCTTTGGACCTAGATTTGTGTCGGTGTTTGTGATTTAAACATTTTAGAATTTTTTAAAGTAAAGATGAAATTTCATTAACTTGATTAGAACAACACCCAACATGCCCAGCAAAAACCATATTATATATATATATATATATCTGTGTGTGTGTCTCAATCATGCCAAATAACAAATCTTCAAAGTGCAATATTCTTTTGCTGTAATTGGTTGGTTAATAAAGCCGAAAAGACTTTTCAATTATGAATGATCTCTTCATATATATATATATATATATATATATGAAAAATGATTATAAATACTTTTTTACACTAAGAGATGGAAAAAATATTTAAATTAATAAACTTTACACTTATTGTGAGATATTATTAGTCAATATCGAAGTCATCTTTAAAAATAAAAAATTATTTTTATTTAGGTATTTTTAGAGAATGCTCCCTCTAAAAAAGAAGCAAATAGTTGTTTAAAATTGAGATGTGAGCATATGTAGAAGAAAAACTAAAAGTATTATTATGACATCAATCTAATTGAAAGAAGATCTTTTTATGTGTCTTTTATATTTTATGTTTTATTATTAAGTGGAGTGTAATAAATAAAATTGATGATAATCCCACTCGCCTTCTTATAAATTACTAAGAACAAGTTTAGGGCATCGGGTGGTTGTGCCCAGGGATCCCTATTGGGGGCTTGGCAAGACACAATTTATTGAAAATGACACCTATATATATGCATAACTTTCATTGGAAATCCTTAATTACTTTTTTGAGTTAAATTTCTAATTTGAACAAAAATTCTTAATTTGCAGCAATTAGTAACCAAAGAATAATGGTTTTCTTTTTTGGTCTTCACATGATTTGGTATTTGGCGGATCAATCTACCTTTCCAGTCTCTCCTACTTTGCATTTTGTGTTTGGTTATGTTTGTGTTAGTTCTTTCTACTTGGGGCTTGTATTTTTAAACTCAAGTTGACTTTGCCTGATGATGGTGTTCTTAGCTATTTGTATTGTCTGTTATTTTATCTTAACATAATAATGCTAATCATATTTATTAAAAAAAAGTTATTAAATAATTTTTTTTTTAAATTTTAAATAATAAAAGACAAGGTCAAATAACTTATCCAAATGCAACTTAAAGAAATGCACAAGATGATGATATTCATGTTATAGCCTATCATTAATTTAGCTTATATTTGTTATTTTATTTATAAACAATTCAACTGAACTAACATTATAAATATTTTATAGTTATATTTATTATCCATGACTTAAAGACATGTTACGTTCAGACATGTCTTAAATTGATAGTTATGTGCTTAATACATGATATTTTGATTGATTTAATTAGAAAAGCTTGCAAAAGGGGCAGTTTTTATTCACTGGCTTGTACCCAAAAGGGTTGCAAATAATTGGATCATGTGCATAAATCTCATCCATTGAATTGAATCATCTGCTGATCAAAAGCCACCTGATATAAAGAAGATATCTTTCTCTATTGAAAAAAATTGTAGGCAGGTCGTTCATGAAAAGCCACAGTTACTCTGCAGACAATATTATGTTTATTTCGGCGTTACACAATGAATAAAAGATTACAACATTACTTTAATTAATCATATATAAATAGAAATGGATATAAGCACAAATAGCTAGTTGAGGGATCCGATGGAAACGCTACGCAAAGCGATCGTCTCGATAGTCAATCCTGGTCCAAATCCACACAATACCCCATATTCGCATCCTTCTCCAGTGGTAACTTTTTCTTCATTGAACGACCGCTTTCTCATCTCATCCAGAACGAAGAACACACAAGCACTTGCCATGTTTCCGTATTCGCTCAGCACGTGTCGACTGGCCAAGAGCTTCTCTTTCTTCAAATTGAGTTTTGATTCAATCAGATCTAGAACTGCCCGACCACCAGGATGGGCCACCCAGAAAAGTGAATTCCAGTCATTGATCCCATGCGGAGTGAAAGCATCAACCAAACACTTTTCGATGTTGTTTGATACGTGGCCAGGCAAGGTCTTGGCTAAGTTAACAATGAGGCCGGCTTCGCGAGAGTGGATTTCAACTGCTTCCCTTGAGTTGGGAATGGTATGCTGAAATGCTCCCACAACTTCAAAAATGGGACGTTCCATTGATCTATTGGGATTAGATCCGACAATCAAAGCCGATGCCCCATCGCCAAATAGTGCTTGGCTGACGAGCAAATCAGAATGGGTATGACAAGTGCCACTAAAGATGCAAACGGTGAGCTCGGAGCAAACGGCAAGGACCCTTGCACCGGGGTTATTCTCGGCGATGTCTTTGGCTAGGCGAAGGATGCAACCCCCACCCGCACAAGCTTGGTGGCAGAGCATGTATCGTTGCACAGAATGGTCAAGGTTAAGGAGCTCCACAAGACGCAAATCGGCACCAGGCATATCGAGACCAGAGGTGGTGCCAAACACCACGTGAGTAATCATGGAAAGCGGTTGCCCCCAATCATTGATTGCCTTGAGTGCGGCTTCTTTGGCTAGCTTTGGAATTTCCTCGACTAGGATCTCTTGACGAGTATCCATAGATGGAGCCAAACAGGCGCACAAGTTAGGCATCCCCTCAAGCATCTCTTCGGTGAGATACATGTGACGCTTTTTGATGCATGTCTTTTCGCAGATGCGCTTCATCTTCTCTTTGAGATCCGGCAAGTGCTCGTTCTTAGTGACCCTAAAATAGAAGTCGGGATAGTCGGCCTGATAAACGTAGTTGGGCGGATTTGCAGTGCCAATGCCGAGGATCATGGCTCTGCGACTGTCGCTATGGCGCTGCTGGGCTATTTCAATTTGCTCCATCGATCACAGCCTTGCTTAATTCCTGCTCTAATAGTATTGATGAATTGCAAGGATGGATGGATGGATGAGAGAGTTGGGTTGCTTTGATCCTATTTATAGCATACAACTTCTACTACTCCTAGCCCAGTCGCCGGCTGGACTTGGCCGTCGAGGAAATTACCATGAACCACGATGCCTTCTGGACTTGGCCGTCACGTTGGATAATATATTATATAATATATAATGTTATAATCCACCCCCACCACAGACAACACATACATACTATATATAGCATTATTATTAGTTTAATATACACACATTTTGACTGCTTGAATCCACTGTGCATCTTTGAGTGGGTCGTGTGGCTGCTTAAATTGACCTTGTGGTTTTGAAAAAGTTCACTGCCATACTTCCGTTAAGTAATGGATAAAATATTCATATTATGCGAATTACTTATTCTAACAATATATGCATATATATATATTTGTGAAAGAAACTGTATATACACCACTTCACTTCATATCCGTACAAGAAGTCTATTCACACTTGAAAGACGAACGCATAAATACTACTGAAATTAGAAACAACAGCTTAGCTGTTAGGTTAGGGGCCTTAGCCCTGCGGCCCTGCCCCAACCAAATTCCACCCCCTGCCGCACCCTCCTTTTAACAAGTTGCTACATATGGCTGTATCTCAAGCACTCCCCCAATTCCATCAAGATGGAAGAATTTACTTCGTTGAATTTGTAATTTTGTATGAAAATAAATCATAAGATCAAACAAAACATTGAGAATCATAAGTTATAAGTGCGATTAATCAATAATTGTATTAGATATATCTATTTTTAACACATTGAGAATCTAATGTTTGTTCTCATCATTTATTCACAAATTAAATGGAGTTTACTTGATATAATTATTTTTCAATGAGATTTAAATTCAAAGAGTTATCCAAAAAAAAAAAAAACAATAATTCAATGCTTGATTAATTGTTCATCATGTAGAAGAAAACCATTATTTTAGTGATGCCACTGTTCCTATTGTACACTGGAAGAATGCATGTTTGACGTGGTCTCTCTCAAGAATAAATAATAACTAATTGCTCTTAATTGTTTTGAGATCTTGAGCAGCATCTTATAATTAATTGTAAATGATATTATTTCTGTTAAGGATACATCTTCAATTTCATGATTCAATCTTATGCGCTCGAGTTAAAGAACTTAGACAAGTAAGAATATATTTGAAAGATTATCCAAGAGGGCTGAATTGAGTGTTTTTTAAATTTTTATAAATAATGAAAATATTTTGAGAAAAATAATATATATAGTAAAGTTATTTGAAGAGAATAATTTTCTTACACTACAAATAGATATAACAGCGGAGGGAACAAATATGGATAAGTATGCAACATACAAGATCTTCATATATTAAAACGATTTAATTTTTTTTTATATATTTGATAAGTTTATATATATGAAAATATTAATATGAAGATGCATGTACTTAAGAAATATAAGAGACATTTTTGAAAAAAAAAAAAATCAGTTTGAAACATATAAAATAAGGGTGTGTTTGGTTGGAAAAATATGAAAAAGGAAAATATTTTTCTATTCCACAGAAAACAATTCTCACCTCCCCTAGTTGCAATTTTTTATAGAAAAATAGTCAAAACATGCTTTAATGTGTTGTTCCATAAAAAAAATTTATGAAAAATGTTAAACAATCAAACATGTAAGTATGAAAAAAAATTTATTAATGTGACATTTTTTATGAAAAATAATTACAATCAAACACATCCTAAATGTATTTAGGTACGTTGAGAAATGACTATATATTTAGATAGCTTCAAAAGGTCCTTTTATATATGTAATGAAGACTAATGTTTGAAAAGTATGTAATGCATATTATGAAAACTGAAACATAATCCTTTATAGAGAGGATTTCTTATAAGTGCTTAGAATAGGATAAAAGATATGTTTTATGAAAACTGAATGCAATTTGGAGAAGAATGTATACAAATAAAAAGAAGCTCTTTATATATAAATGAAAATTGAATCTGAAAAGATTTTAAGATAATTTCAATCAAGAAAAACATTTGAATGACAATTAATGAATAATGCTATAAGAGCTAGATTATGCCTAAAACATTTGCATGATAGATAAAGAAAAATGTTGTAAGAAAATGAAAAGCAAGTAATATGAACACAACACATTTAGAGTGGTTCGGCCAATATGTCTAGTTCATTACCTTATCTACTTACTAAGAATTTGAAACATCCATTAATGATAATAATTTTTATAGGTCCAACTATAATCTCCACTTTTAATGGGTTAAATAGAACCCTCGCTTTTATAGGGTTTAACTGTAATATCCCAAAAAAAAATAATAATAATAATAATAATAAAAGTGTAAACTAAATTTACTGAAAGTTAATTAATTTAAATTAATTAATTTGTTAAAATTTTGTGGCTGTGCGCGTGTGCGTAGGGGTTAAGCAAAGTGGCCACTTTTCTGTCAAATGAAAACAGAGAAGAACAGTGAGCAGAGGGTGAGATGGAGAGATCGGCCGAGGGAGAGATTGAGGGGGAGAGATCGAGACCGAGAGAGTGAGAAAGAGAGATCGATCGAGGGAGGGAGAAGGAGATGGCGACCATGGGAGGCTGGCCGAGCTTTGCTCGGCCATGGCAGCGACGAGGAGCAGCTGCGGCTTGAAGAAACCGCAGCCATGGGCGACGGAGCAGCAACGGGCCGCGGTGGCGCGCGCGGTCGTGGGTGGCGGCGCCAGCAGCGAGGTGGCCAGCGAAGTCGCTGGCAGGGGGCGGCGATGGTTGGTGGGGTTGGGCAGCGACGGTGGCCGCTGGTGCAGGCGAGGAAGAAGGCGCATGGAAGAGGAAGAAAGGAAGAAGAAGAAGAAGAAGAAGAAGAAGAAGAAGAAGAAGAAGAGGAAGAAAGAAGGAAGGAAGAAGAAGAAGAAAGGAAGAAGGAATGGAGAAGAAGAAGGAAATAAGAAGAGAAGAAGAAGGAGAAGAATGGTGCGCATGAGCAGGGGCGTGGAGAAGAAGAAGAAGAAAAAGAAGAAGAGGAGAAGAGAAAAGAAAAGAAAAAAGAAAGAACAGGAAAAAATAGAAAATGGGGCGATTTTGAGATTTTGTCGGCAAGGGAAGTGATCAGGTACGTGGGTAAAAATTAGTCGAAGCATGTCATGTTTAAATTATAAATTTTACGCGATTAAAATTAATTAATTTGGGTCCCGGTTGTATTATTTGCTAGGAAATGATTTAATTTGCCTCGGGAGCTTAAGAGAGGTCGGAATCAGCTAGTTTCAGGCAAGTTCCTAATGCTTTCCTCGTATTCTTTAATTCCCGTGAAAAACCCTATGATTTCTCATATTTTATACCCTCCCTTCGTTTGTTTCGGCTCGTTTATTAATTATGGATTTTGAGTCGTTAATTTAAATTTAATTTATTAAGCTGGCTTCGAGGATTTTATTAACAAGATTTAATTTAAAATAAATATGAGACTCGTTGAGATATTAATTGCGGTGCGCTTACGTGGGATTTTAGACGGTTAAATTATTTATATTACACAGTAGATTTATTTAATTAAAGTTACGATTTTATTTATTGTCAGCGAGCATTTTACTTCGCAGCGGGTGTGCAAGAAAAGCAAGAAACGACCGTGTAAAGGCAAGTTCTTAACCATCTCTTCCTGATCTTTAATTCCCGTGGAAGATCCTGTGATTTCCTGTATTTTATCACCTCTCTTACTTTAATTCGGCTCCTAACCTTATTTGTTAAATTATTTTTCATTTGTTCTAATTTAAATTAAATTCGAGACTTCTATAATTTTATCCGTTATGAGCCTACGGGGGTTTGTACCGCCCCCACTCCTTTTGGGAATAATGCTGAACTAGTTTGGGGACTAGGTTCCTAGACGTGAGGGTTTAATTACGATTTTATTGGATTTACTTACAGTTTTTCTCAAATTTATTTATGGTTCGGTTAGAGCTATCGAGCAGTGGGGCAAGGGTCGGTTGTTGGTGACGTTGGGGTAGACTATGGTACGGCCCTGATGTGGACCGTCGGGTGGACACCCCTAGTCACTAGCCGTTGACCGGTGCCGGGCATTGCTGACTAGCTCTGCCGGTATGTGATTTACTACATGATTAGATACATTATATTACTATTCATGATTTGATATGCACATGGGTACGGGATGCATATTGGGATATCCATTTATTGAGAATGCTTGGACACGAACATTCTAGTTTGGTTAGGTTGCATCCAGCGCGAGCATATGCATGGCGTGTGGTTTACTATGTGGGCGGAGCATGGCCTGATGCCTGGATGTATGGGCGCCTTGTATCACGTTGATGCTCACTACGCCATTGCATTTCTATGTGCATTACATGGATACTGGTAGTATTTAGTTCTCGGACGGGAGTATCGTTCCGAGGGAGCCTATGGCTCGGTTGTCGAGAGTACCGACGGATACAGGTGACGGGAGTACTGGCCTGGGACAGCGCGCGCAGGTTTGTGGAGATATTTGTTGCCTTTCAGGGCAGTGGCAGGTTGGTATGGGACTTGGGTGCCATGTGTCTTGTGTGGGCCCCAAGGACCGGTATGTGCTATTATTTTGTTATGATATTGAGCTGTTGTGTTGTAGCGTCTCATGGCTTGTGTGTACCTGGGGATTTATTCTAGGGTGAGACTTCTGGTTTTGTGTAGCCTTATGCCTTTTCTTCCTTATGCTTGCTGAGTCTCTCGACTCACCTTGCTTTCCATCATTCCAGGTAGTGGCGGCGTTGGCCATAGCAAGGGAGTCAGCTTTAACGGCAGAGTCGATGTGGTGTACAGGCAGTCTCGTCAATCCCTATCCACTCTGATGTCTAGGTAGAATTTACTCTATTATTTCGTACTGTGCCAGGTCTTTTCTCGAGTCTTGTGTATGTCGGCACAGGAGTTTGTGTTTATTTGTTTATCCTGTGACCGCTGTGTTAGCGGGGTACCCATAGTGCATGCATGTCTTGAGCTTTGCTTCCACTGTTCTTATTTTTTGTGTATGCATGCCGGGGTGGTCTTTGTCTGGTGTCTCATTCTTTTCTCCTCCCGTAGGCACTCCCGTTCGGGTAGTCCGGGTGGCTGGGATATCCGGGCGGGGGTGCTTACATTAACAGTAACATTCACTTTTACAGGTTAAGTAGAAACCTATACTTTTACAAGATAAGTAAAAATCTCCACTTTTAGGGGGTGTTTGTTAATCAAGATAAGAAGGAGAAAATGTCAAATCTAAAAAGCATTCCGAATTTTTGGTCTTTCCAACGTGTTTGTTAAACTTATCTGACTATTTCCCGAAAAAGCCTCACATAACCTCTTATCTCTCATTTTCAAGATAAATTTATTCGACCTTCCCCCTCAAATAAATTTATATGTCTCTTTCAAGATAAGACTCAATTACTTATCTGCCCCTTGTCAGATAATTAATGTCATTTAATGTATTTTAAAGATTTAAATTTATTAAAAAATTTATTTATTTAACTAATATAATTAATATTATTTAATATATTTTAAAATTATTATATATTTTAACAATTTTTAAAATTTAAATGACATTATTCATTTCATTGACTTTTAAAATTTAAATTTCTCTCACTATATATATTTTATTAACTAATATAATTCCTATCATCAATTTTTAAATTATTTTATTTAATTTTATATTTTATTATCTATTATGAAAATATGTTTTGGCTATTTTTAATTATCTAGGCGGAATTATTGTAATTCTAACAATTATTATTTATACTTTTCAACTCTTTTTAAATTTATTTTTGAACATGAATTTAGAAAATAAAATATTATTTTTAATTTTAATCTTAATTTTTTTGACAATTCATATTAATTATAAAATACTATTTTAATCATAAATTTAGTAATAGGGATATTTTGGTAAAAAAAACCTTTATCTTGTTGCTTATCATATGTATTAACAAATATATGAAAAGAAAAAGTACAGTTACCAATGGATTCTAAAAAATTTAACAAACAGTCTGATAGAAATCTTGAAATGCTTCTCGGCCTTATCTTAATCATTCTATATCTTGATCCGGAAAGCATCCCAATCTTATCTTGATACCACCTTATCTTGCTCATTTTAACAAACGCCCCCTTAACGAGTTAAGTAAAAACCATTAAATAAGACTTTTTAATAATAGACTCAACCACAACCACTACTTTGCCTCTCAAGGTACAGGTATAACTTTTACAAATTTATACAAAATATGTGTAAAGATTTCTCAAGAAAAAAATACAAGTTATACAAAGATATCACTTTTCTCTTAGACAAAAAAAAGTTCGAAAAAATAAATAAATAAAGCACTCAACTCTCTTATACAATCTGATTTAGAAGATATACAATTGATCTTGCTAGATAATAGCTTGGAAGTGAAAAAGATTAAGAATGAAGAACGATCACTTCAAGTATTGGCCTGAAATAAGATAGCCAGCTGAGTTTGGAACAACACCAGCAGCTTTCATTAGTCTTCAAACAACAGCTTCGTCTCTTGCTACTCTTAGCCTTTTATAAAAGCTTGAGATTCTATAGATTTCACATAGAAACCTGCACACACTCACAACTTCTTTGATTTGACCACTGACAATCAAATTCGATAGAATCATATCCAATTTATATAAATAAGCATCCAATTTATATAAATAAGCATTAAGCATACTTACATAAGTATTGTCGACGTTTGATTTCGGCCGACCGTGATTCGTTTTGGGCCGCGGTGAGTCAATCCAAAAATACCGAGAAGGAAGGAAGAAAAGCCCTCCCCCCAAAGTTCCAAGCGTGTACACCAGAATCTTTTACGTGGTTCGGCCAGAACGATGCCTAGTCCACGGCCGCCATCCGATTATTCTCCCAGAGTGGCGGTATCTGATTATATTTTTCTTGTCCTCCTTGCCCCTCATGGTCTCTTTGATTTCCATTTATCTTGAGGGGCTTTTACAATCTAGATAATATATAAAAATACAGTGTTTGTATAATGGGGGACAAACAGTTCTTACCCCCTTCGCAAGACCGGGAGTGGGATCCTCATTACGAGGGGCATGGGCTGTTACAGATAAAGTGATCGGACCCTACCTCTGACTTCTCAGCAGCTTTGCCACTCATGCGAGCTGGAGGTTTTAGGCGAGCGACCTGGATGGTCCAGCGATCTGGAGGATATTTTAGGAGCTCGTTAGTCGATTGCTCCGAGCTCGTTGGGGGATTACCGGGAGCTCGCCATATGCTCGCTTTACGAGTTCCGGATCTTTGGTGGGGGCTGGACCTTCCTTGACGAGGTCGTCCGGGCCTTCTTGGCCTTGGGTGATTGGGCCGGTCTATCGGACCGAGTCTGGCCCATGCGGGGTGATGCGGGAAATACATATAACATAAGCCCCCCAGTTCGCGGCACGATCTTCGTGCTGGGAACTGACGCGTGCCAGCTGTTCTTCCATCCCTCCGACTTCTGTCCAATCACCTTAAGTCTCGTCGTTCCACGCAGCACGCTTTGTCGGCAGCGCATTTAATGCGCGCCCCCTCCCCATTTCTGCGCATGATTACACTCGTGGGACCCACAAGCTGTTGTGCGGCCGCTGGATGCGGAGCATGTGATAAGTCGTCATTCGATCCGACGGTTGGGCTGGACCAGGCCGTCAGTATAAATAGTGGGGAGTGTCCACCCGCTTCTTCTTTCACGCTATTTTGAAACTCCCTCAAACCTTTGCCTCCCTGCTTTCTCTTTCCTCTCTCGAGGCCTCCGTTATCGCCGTGCTTTCAGACGTCTGCCGTTCTCGTCCGGTGCTTGGTACGAGTCCCCATTCAGTCGTCAAGCGCAGCTTTTAGGTAAGTTTGTCGTGACTTTCTTCTTCTTCTTGTGAGGCCGTCCACCGTTGGTTAGCCGTCGGTGGTTTCTCTGGCTTCGTCGATCGATGTCGTTCTCATTTTTGGAGAAACGGCACGATTCGGTTTGTTGTTTGCTGGGCCTTTGGGTCCAATGACCTTAGGATTAGCTTTTCATGGAACACCGGGCTTGCGGCTGCAGCCCCTCCGCCCTAGGCGGTACCCTTTTTGCGAAGCGCTCGGCCTGGAAAACCTAGGGGACGTTTTAGGGTTTTTCTTCTAGTTTCTTGAGGTCTGGTTCGCGACTTGCGACCTGACTGTTCTCTCTTTTCCTTTGTAGATGTCCGACCAACACCGTGGAAATTCAGGTCAAAAGCGCTGCAATTATATCGTAGGAGAAAACGACACTTCGAGCTCCGAAGATTGTCTCATTATGGAGGGCCAAAATCTTGGGGGTGCGAGCTCGGGGTGCAGGGAGGTCGCCGTCCCGACCTCTCGGGAACCGAGCTGAAGGTTCAAGATCAGATCGCTGGTGGGAGTGCTGATCTTGCGGTCTTCAAGAGATTCTCGTCCAAGTCCAAGCTTCACGAGGTGATGACTTGTGCTCAGGAGTTTCGTCTCCCCAAGACCTGCCGAATATACATCCCTGCATCGAGCTCCCATGCAGCCTACCCGCCAGCCAATTTCATAGCTATTAGCCCCCAACACCTCGAGTCTGGCTTTAGGTTCCCAATAGCTCCGTACCTTATCGCCCTCTTGAACGACGTCAAGCTCGCCCTCTTCCAACTAACACCGAATTCGTATGCCCAACTTACTTCTTTGGCCGTTTTATTCCTTATAAACAAACTTCCTCTCCCTTCGCCAAAACTGATAAGATTTTTATTTTCTTTCAAAAATGCCAAGGACGGGCTGTATTACCTGGCGGCTCGTCCTTCTCCGTACAAGGCCGCCCTTCCTCAGGGTAAAGCAAAGGGGAAGTCCAACGTGGGCGATTACAAGTCCAGTTGGTTCTTCGTGTCTTGCCCTTCCCTTTCTCTACTTAGGAATTATAGCTTCGCACTGACCCCTGGTAAGAGAATATGAGCTCTCATAAATCTTTCCTTTGTTCCGAGAGTGCTTGTTTTAACTTGCTCATGCTTTGATGCAGATTTTGGGGGGAAGAAACCGATTTTATCGGCCGAGGAGACTGATATCCTTGGCAAACTTGTGGCTGCGGAGTCGAGCTCGGAGATTCTTGAACTTTCGGACGAGCTACTTCGCGAATACGAGCTCGCCCCTCCTCTTGGCACCGAGACTATCGAGGGAGATCATTTCAGGGACTTGGGTGCGGAGATTCTCCCTTCCAGCTTACAGCTCGCTGAGACGAACAGTTCAAGAGGGGAAGCTGACCAAGACGATAATATGGTTGATCTCGAGCTCCTCCAACCGAAGCGTCATAGGGCGAGGTCGAGCACTACGTCCTCCATAACCCCGAGCTATAGCTCGCGGGATGGCAGGTCGGAGCAGCCGCAGCCGCAATCACGCCCTCAGCAGCAGCAAACCCAACAGTCGCGGGGGGGGCAGCAGGAGCAGCGGCAAAGAACACTGCCCCGTCAGCCCCAACAGTCAAAGCAAGCTCATCTGCAGCTGGGGCATCGGCCCCCTGCCTCCCGAGACCATGGTTCGAGTGGAGCCCGTGGGAAGGAGGTCGCAGTGGAGGTTCGAGACGCTCCTGCTGCCAGCTCGAAACGGAGATCGGACCAGCTGCAACAGGGGGAGGATATCAGGGCCAAACGGGTCAGGATCCGTGAGAAGGAACTCGCCGTGGAGGCCCTGCCAGGAGGGGTCTTTGTTGGTCCCCTCCTGGATTCCGTGCCCGATTTCCTGGGTCCGAACTCGAAGCCCCTCGACGACCCGAAGTTAAAGGGAATCCCCCTTTGTGATTTTGTCGCCCGTCACAGCCTGGTGGTAAGTAGGAATTCTTCGTACCTTGGTTTCTTAACCTACTTTTTTAATGAGCTAACATTTCTTCTTTTGCAGACTTCTCTTGCTGCCGTGAAGCTCCAAGCTCAGTACAAAGATTTTGAGGAGCAGCTTCAGTCGGTGAGCATGTCCCGTCAGGCCAAAATTGCAAAGCTTGAGGACGAGAAGAACGCCCAAAAGGCCGAAATAACGAAGCTCTCGGACGAGAAGAGAGATCTCCAGGTCGAGCTTCTTGCCACTCAAAAGGAGGTGGAGGGTTGCTTGACGCGTCTGAGGATGGAGATCCAGAAGAATAAAGATCTCGACGAGGAGCTTCGCAGGTCGAAGAACATGTGGGAGCAAGCCAACTCCGGGCTCACCGGCGAGCTAAATGGAGCGAAGGCGGAGTTGCGGAGGGCTGAGGAGCGACTCAAATCAACCGAGGCAGAGCTTAGGGCGGCGAAGGAGGAGCGGACACGGGCGGATGATCGTGCCGTCCGATGCGAGGAGCTTGCCAAGAGGACCATAGACGATATAAGGGCGGAGGTCGGAGAGCGGATGGACGCGGCTCGTAGGGAGACCAGATCCGACACCTGCTCGGCATTTCTGTACACCCTTTGGGTGAACCATCCTGAGATGGATTTCTCCTTCTTCGGTGCGCAGGCTGTCGAGGAGGTGGCTCGGTATGCTGCCGAGGCCGCGGAGGATGCTGATGATGCCAGTCCCCTTGACTCGTTTTTGGTCGCAGCGCAAGCTCCTCAGGTCGGGGCCGAGCTATCCGGGGTCGCCGCGGCTCAGCCTGGTGAGACTGCCAAGGAGCCTCCTGTGGAGGTTGCCGAGGTTTGCCCAGCCGGGACTGTCGAGGTCGATCTCCAGCCGACCATACCTACTGAAGCTCGCCCTGTCGAGGTTGATTCTGCAGAACCGAACGCCCCTCTTAGCTAGGATTCCCACATGTTTTTTTTTTTTTTTTTTTTTTTTTTTTGTAATGTGAGCTTCATCTCATAATAAAAATTGGCATTTTGTGCACGTTGCCTCAGATTTCTTCGCGAATTCAAGTTATCTCTGACGAGGTTTTGGCATGACGATTCTTGAATCATGACTTGAAAGTAACTTCTTCATGGTATAACTTGAAAATTTCTTCAACAAAGCTCCCGTATTTTTGAAAGGTCCACTGATAAGGAACTTTTGAGTATGTAACTTGATAATAAACTGTTCGAACATAGGTCCAGGTAGATCCGGAGTTTTATCAGCTCGTAGACTAACGCTCTTTAACTAGCTCGTTGATGATAGTTGTAATAATCAGCGCGAACACTCATACTTAGGCAATTTCCAGGAAACCCCGTTCGGCATATTTTGACGAAATAACGAGAGCCTTCCCGAGATATATGTAAAGTCGGATGGCCTTGTAATCTTGTCTAACATGTGGTGGCTGAGAAGCTCGTTATAGGGCGTTTGCCTGATAGGTCGCAAATGCTTTATTTTTAGCCAAGTTAAGACAGACCTCAGCTGATAGGGTCCAATACGCAAAGTTTGCTAGGGTATGAGATTATGCCATGGCCTCGGCCGGCATGTTGAGGCTTTAATAAGTTTTCAATAAATTGGGAGCGAACACTCAGGTAGGTCGCAGACCATGGCTTTAAGCCAAGATAGGAGGACCCCAGCTAGTGAAAGCGCAGCCTGTACCACCAAGTTATATGTTCAGGCGGGTCATAGAGTGACCCCAGCTAACACACCATGGCTTGTTATTTCGTTTGACTTGTACAGCCGGGATATGTGTCCAGGTAGGTCGCATTACGTCCTCAGCTAACACCCAGTGGCTTCTACAAGTTTTATTTGAACTGAGAGGGAACACCCAGGTAGGTCGCAGACCATGGCTTTAAGCCAAGATAAAAGGACCTCGGCTAGCGAACCCAAGCTCGGGGTTACTTGTGGAAGTGGTTGCTCAGTAGGTTCCAAACCATGACATAAAGTCAAGATGATTGGTTCTCAGCTCGCAAACCACGACCTGAGGGAGGGACCAAGGTGAATGCTCGGTTAAGCCGTTGACCGTAGCGCCGCGGCTAGGTTATTTAGGCCTCAGCTCGCAAACCATGGCTTCTCGGCCCCTCGTTACGGGGGCATTCAATCGAATACCAATAAGAATAAAGTGCAATGAAAGTTCATAAATTCTGACCAGAATCATGAAAGTCATTCGTAATGAAAAAGACGGAGCATAGGCAAGAACGATTACATTTATCTGAAGTAAGGACGAAGGTGTTCTGCGTTCCAAGCTCGTGGGAGAGGGAGACCGTCCATGTTTGCCAGATGATATGCTCCGTTATTCAAATTTTCTTTGATGATAAATGGACCTTCCCAGTTAGGACCTAAGGTGCCATCGCTTGCCGCCCGTGCTCCTGGCAGTACTAGGCGTAGTACCGGATCTTCGACGTTGTAACGTCGGATTCGGACCTTCCTGTTATAGTATCGTGCCACTCTTTGTTGATAAATGGCGATCCTCACGCGAGCTACATCTCTTGATTCCTCGAGCAGGTCCAGATTAGCCGCCAGTAAAACATAAAATTCTGTCGCTAAATTTTTTAGCGACAGACTTAGTGACTGGTACCTTTCCATAGCTAAAAAGGGCATCACTGAAATTTAGCGACGAGTATTTTTTATTGACGGAATCAGCGACGGAGGTTGTACCCGTTGCTGATTAGCAACGGAATTAGCGACGAGGTTGACCCGTCGCTAAATTTGAATTATTTTATTTAATTTTTTTTTATTTTTTAGCGATGGAGTTGATATCGTCACTAAATTTTAATTTTTTTATTTATTTTTATTTTTATTTTTTAGCGACGGGTGTGAGAGCTCGTCACTAAATTTAAAATTTTTTTATTTAATTTTTTTATTTTTTAGCGATGAGGTTGACCCGTCGCTAATTTTGTCGCTAAATTCAACCTCAAATTTCAAAATTCAACGCGCGCCAAACCTCACGACCTACCCTATGTGCGCCACGTGGCTGCGCCTCTGCTTGCCACGTGGCAACGCTAGGATATTACTCCCCCAATTATTATTCTCAAGCTTTTTATCGGATTCAAACCCCCAACCTCTCATAACCAAGTTTTGCGCGCGAGTCAACCGATCTGGAAGTCTTCTTTTTTATTGTTATACATAAAATATATTTATAGTATTCTCTTCCAAATATTTCAGAATTATATTTATACACCAAAATTTCTTAAACTTATTTAATAATATTAATTTTAATATTAATGTTAGAAAAGGGAAATGAATATTAATTTTAATTTTATTTCATTATTAATTCAAATAAAAATTTATTAATTATTATATTAGCAGTGAAAAATTATGTTTTTATTTTAATTTTAATTTTTAATATATTTAAAAATTATTAATTTAATTTTTACTAATATTAATGTTAGTAAAAATTATTATGATATGTTTAAATGTAAAATTTTTAATTTTTACTTAATTTTTTTTATTTTTTTAGCAACGGGGCGCTATATTTTGATTTTTTTTATTTATTTATTTTTATTTTTTAGTGACAAGAGCACCCATTGCTAAATTTAAATTTTTTGATTAAATTTTATTTTTTTTATTTTTTATTTTTTATTTTTTAGCGACAGGGTTGACCCGTTGCTAAATTTTAATTTTTTTATTTATTTTTTTTATTTTTAGCGACGGGTAATAATCAATTATAGATAATCCTCACTCGAGTAAGGTAAAGTTATTACTCAACTGACTCATAAATCACAGGGACTTTGCATTAAGCACTCGATTACTTGGTTAGGCTTATTCGACTAAAATAAACAAATACGAGAGTACAAATAATTGATACTCGATTAAGATTATGCCTAGAGACTTAACCATATTCTATCTAATCTTTACTCGATGAGAAACACACAGATAATCAATTATAAAAAAAAAAAAAACATTAGTTGGTTGAGAGAAAAATATACTTGACTTTAGGAGATATTTGGACTTTTTGAAAACAGAAAGATACTCGATTAAAAACATCATTACTCGATTGATTTTTGAAATTCAAAAAGTTCTTATAAAATACTCAAGTAGAAAATCTTAATAGTCAATTGAAAGAAATTTCGTTAAAGCATATAATCGACTAATTTTGAAAATTACATAGAATAATACTCAATTAAAAATATGCTCAGATTTTAGTTTCTATGGAGATACTTAAATACCATACTCAACCAAGCTTAAGGAAAGCATAAAGTTTTGCAAAATATGCTCAAGTAAATTTTTATGAAACACATGATTGAATATACTTGAATTTAATTATTAAAAAATATACCGAATAGTACTTGATTGATAAAACTATTTTTGATTGAAGGCAGGTGAAGAATATTTAAAAGAATGTTTGAATATTTTGCCTTCAAAAGTTAAAAAAAATATATATATATATATATATACTTAGTTTAATAAAGACTTTTATACTTATCCGATTTTCAAAAATCTTTTATAGAGAAAGGCTTTAAAATATATATATGTATATGGAGACATGAAATTCTCCAATTTAAAGAAAAATATATTTATAAATTTCATATTCCTTTATCAATCAAAACTAATACTCATCTATTTTGAATAACATATATAAATATATGAGTACGAAGTTTTTTAATAAAATATTTTAAAAATCATCTATAAATCAAGTTTACTAAAAATATATATTTTTAAATTATTTTCTTCATAAATCAAAATATAAATTTCTCAATAATATTAATGATCAACGAGGTTAATCTATCATATTTAGTCCCCTAATCATTCAACGTTATAGTGTGCGTACTTCTTGACATGATTTAATTTTGTAGGTTTGCTCTATACTTCTTTACTAACCAATAATTGAAGAACTCTTTATAAATAATTTGTGGGTAAAATGGATCCACACGTTTTGGATCAAGAACAAGTGCCTATGGATGCTCCCACCGCCGCATTCCTACCCCTAATACTAGAGGAAACTCTTATCTGTCCAACATGTGGTCAGAGATAAGTTTGGGTGGAAGGTGAGGGACGACAATCGTGTTTTTCTATAGTACGATAAGTGGCACCCCCTTGGGATCCTTGTTCTCCTATAAATTCCCCATCGGCTCGATACCCCGATTACGGCCCGTGTTTCTGACATCATTGTAGATGGTAGGTGGGAGTGGTCATCGAACTAGACATGTCCATCTCTAGAGCTTATCCAACATCGGATGTCGAGGCCTCCTAAGGTTAGGAGTAGTGATGTGCTGGTTTGGACCCCAGCCTCAGATGGTACCTTCTCTGTTAGGTCGGTATTACATGGTTTGTTAGAACAACGGGACCAAGTACCATGGCATCGGTTGGTTTGATTTGGGTATGGAATCCCTGCGCATTCATTTATTCTATGGTTAGCAGTTAGGGAACGATTATATATTCTTGTTTGCGTTAACCTATTTTTTCCATTTCCCAATAGATGTTTTCTTTACAGGGCAAATTCTGAGAGACAGAACCATCTATTCTAGGCAGGTGGTGTCATTTTTTCGACATTCAAAGAAATTTGCATGGCCCTGGCATCGATGGGATACGGGGGTCCTTTAGGCGACGGCTCGGTGGAAAGGTAAAAATTCTTGACATGTTGCTAATCGTTTGGTCTTGCAAGCGATGGTATATTTTTTATGGTGTGAGCGCAACAATCAGTGCTAGCAAAGTTCTGAGTGATCTGCGGACTAGCTCGCACATTAAGTACAATGTGCTATGTGGGCACGATTGGTCATCGTCCCATTTCCCCATACTCTACAGAGCCGTGCACTGTAGTATTTTTGGCGTCTCCCTGTTGACCAGCACTCCTGGCTTAAGTAAACCATTCTACTTAGTAACTTGGAGAGGGAAGAACCCTTGTGTGTCTCTATAGTCAAACGGTAGATGGCCCTACTATCGGATATGACTTGATGGTGTTGGATCGCTGAGATTTGTCAATGAGTTCCTTGGAGTTGAGAGACTCTGGTGACCAAAATTGATGCTATCATTCGATCCTAGATTTTACTTTGTGCATGATGTCATGTAGAGTGGCTTTGCAGCCTTTTGTTTTTGCCTGCAAAGGTGGTCATCTACTTAGTAACTTGCAGCGGGCAGAACCCCTGTGCGTTTCCATAGTCAAATGATACGTCAGTATACTTAGTAATTTGAAGTAGGCAGAACCCCTGTGTGTCTCCATAGTAAAACGATAACTCCTATGTTTTGATGGTTGTGGCCCTGAGTGTTTGTTTCAATATGTGTTTTGGGGTCACTTAGTGACACTTACTAGTTCATTCCTCTGGTCCTAGTTTGTCACTTTGTACACATTGGCAGCTGGGTGGCTTTTCCATGCTTGCTTTTAGGTCCGCAACTTCTCTCTGGTCTTCACATTCATCTGAAAGATGTGTGTTAGAGCACCTTTGGATCTGAAGCTGATTTCATCTGGAGTTGTTCATTACTTTCCCTTTTATGTAGCTCCGTTGTTACTTCTGTTATATTTTTAGCTACAGTCTTTATTTTGATCTTGAGTGTGAACTTCACTTACGTGATCATGTAAACTGGAGTATGCCCTGATTTGTATTCTATACAGACATTTTATTTCTATCTACACATATCTCTTTTACTTAAAAAAAAATAATAATGAGTAATATTCTTTACTTAACTAATTAAATGAGATGTTCCATAAATTTGTGGTGTCTAGCCTCAAACAATTAAATGAATACACTCGATTATGACACAATTAATTTTCTCGCTCTTGATCAACACTCATGTATTCAAATGTTATCTTAGTTTTACCTAATCAATTTTTAGTATGATACTTCTATAGTTTAATATTGAGGTGGCCCACTTTACAAGAATTATATATATATTGAACAAATGTTTTGAATGATTGTAAATGAGACTACTACAAATAATTAAAAACCAAAGTAATTAACATAAAAGGATTGGTGTGTCATTTGAGGGTATAATTTCTATACAAAGAAAAGAAAAGAATATATTATCAAGCACATATATAATAATTAATAATACCAGTGTCTTTGATGCATGGGTATTTTTGACATCTTTCATATCCCAAACTCTCAACAAAATCTAAAAAAATATGTTTCGGAGCCATTTCGATAAGTTTAAATGTTTCGAAGTCATTTCAAAAATTTAAAAAAAAAAAGTGAAAATGTGTTTTCTTTAATTAAGTCTCTATCTCTACTTCAAATATTTAACCCGCAATACCAAAACACACGAACCCACACTATCGGTTTGCAACCCCCAAAAATTCTTGTTCAAATAACAACACAAACTACAATCAAATAAAAAATCAACCAACTCAAAGAAAGAAAGATATGGTTCAAAGGCCTAATTATATTCCTTTTTTAGATTTATTGTTTATTTTTTCATTATTAAATTATGATTTATGTATAATAGAACATGTGTTTATATTTGTTTCAATGAATGAAGAAACTTATGTTTATATTTGATTGAATAAATATTTTTTGTATTTTTTATATTAAAAATTATATTTATAAAAAAATCATTATACTTTTCTTATTTACACATTTTCTTACTTATTCATTTTTAATATTTAAAAAAATATTACTTCTCAAGTTTCATATTATATTTATATTCGTGTAATCTAGGTTTCCATTTAGGATTTTTTTTTTATATTTTGTTTAGAGATCAATAGAGAATTCAATTCAATAGATAAGATTTATGCACGTAATCAAATTATTTACAGCCCTTTTGGGTGCAAACCAGCGAATAAAAAATCCCACTTTGCAACCCTTTCTAATTTCTAATTTAGCCCATTATTAAAATGATCAAATATCATCAGTTCAAATATTACTATCAGTTTAATATTTAATTAGATACACATATTTTGTCAACTAATTATATTGATAAATTCTGCCATATGTTAAAAGTAGAATCAATAATAATGCAAATCTACCATGTTTCTATATCTTTGTCTCTATCTCTAATCCATACATAATAATATATATACTTGTAGACTTATTAATGCTAGTTCGGTTGTACTGCATATTAATAAAATGTCTAACACTGAATTGATGATAGGTATAAAAGATGCAAGTGTATCATTGAACAATTCATGTATTTTTTCAGTAAGATCACATGATCTTCTTACTTGTTATTTGAAATTTAAAATATTATTTAACTTATAACATAATTGTTACAAGCCTTTGAATTTAGGATGGAGCTCAAAAAATAAAATTTTTAAAATAACACTAATTGCATAGCTCTCATTTTAAGTGACAGAAGTTGAAATGACATCATTTTAAATATCTTCATACAAATGCAATTTTTAAAGGAATCTCATTTGAAATTTGTAATCCGACGTGATTTCATTACATTTTTTCTGTTTTTTTGGATTCCACCCTCTTAAAATGAAGAGTACACATAGAGAATACCTCTTTGGCATTGCTCCCTGTCATCGGAGACCATTAATTTGTCTTCTAAGAAGCATTAAGCTAACTTTTCCTAGTATCCACGGGAACACAATGCATCTAGCTAGGTAGTCATTCAGCATATGCACTTTGGCCTATGGCTTAATATTATAATCTTAATATATTTACCCAAGTTGGTGGATGTCCCACTCAAGACTTGTCTCAAAAGAATAATTAGTAATTAATTGCTCTTGCTTTTGCTACGTTCCTTCGTTAGAAAAATTACCACGTTTTGAAAAGCGAGACTCTCGAATTCTTATTCAAACATGCATGGTGGATTTTTAAATAGTCAACAAATGTGTGTTTATTAAACTATACATATATTGCTTTAATACACTATGTGGATTATAATAATATCCCACGAGAAGGCCGAGTCCAACATGCTTCATCATATGTAAAATAGAGCGTCACCCCCTCAGCCGAGTACTGGAGAGGTGTTGTATAAATAGAGCATCAATGGCCATTCGTCTCTCTCATCAATCATCACTGCAAATTCCATCTTAATTTTCTTTGATTTTTCATCCAAGTTCATTAACCGAGCAAGCAGTGATGGAGCAAATAGCCAACCACCCCAACCGCACAAGCAGTGCCATGATCCTCGGCATTGGCACCGCCAATCCGGAGAACTATGTGTACCAGGCCGACTACCCTGATTTCTACTTCAGGGTCACCAAGAGCGAACACATGCCCGATCTCAAAGAGAAAATGAAGCGCATTTGTGAGAAGACCTGCATCAAAAAGCGTCACATGTATCTCACCGAGGAGATGCTTGAAGGGATGCCCAATCTCTGCGCCTGTTTGGCTCCGTCTATGGACACCCGTCAAGAGATATTAGTGGAGGAAATTCCAAAACTGGCCAAAGAAGCAGCTCTCAAGGCAATCGAAGACTGGGGACAACCACTCTCTAAGATTACTCATGTGGTCTTTGGCACAACCTCTGGTCTTGATATGCCTGGTGCTGATCTGCGGCTTGTGGAGCTCCTTGGTCTCGACCATTCCGTCCAACGATACATGCTCGGCCACCAGGCTTGCGCTGGTGGTGGCTGCATTCTCCGACTAGCCAAAGATATTGCCGAGAATAACCCCAGTGCAAGAGTTCTTGCTGTATGCTCTGAACTCACAGTTTGCATTTTCAGTGGCACCTGCCATACCCATTCCGATTTGCTTGTTAGCCAAGCACTATTTGGCGACGGCTCATCAGCCTTGATCGTTGGTTCAAACCCTGATAAATCCGTCGAAACTCCAATTTTTGAAGTTGTGGGAGCTTATCAACATACAATTCCAAACTCTCGGGAAGCAGTCGAAATCCACTCCCGCGAAGCCGGGCTCATTGTTTATTTGGCCAGGACCTTGCCTGGCCACGTATCCAATAACATCGAGAAATGCTTGGTTGACGCTTTCACTCCCCAAGGAGTTAGCGACTGGAACTCACTCTTTTGGGTGGCCCATCCGGGTGGCAGAGCTGTTTTGGATCTAATCGAATCGAAACTCAATTTGAAGGAGGAAAAACTCTTGGCTAGTCGTCATGTGTTGAGCGAGTACGGAAACATGGCAAGTGCTTGCGTATTTTTTGTTCTAGATGAGATGAGAAAACGATCGTTGAAAGAAGGAAAGGCTACAACTGGAGAAGGATGCGAATATGGTGTGTTGTGTGGATTTGGACCAGGATTAACTATTGAGACAGTTGCTCTGCGTAGTGTTGCCATTTAATCTACCTTGCTTATGGAGAGCTTGGCTACAGGTTTCTTATATACATATATATAGTAAGGTAATTAAAGTTATATTCTTTCGATTGTATTATTGTATTTCTCAATTAATTCCTCCTATCCGTTTCACTGCTTTGATTTGGGGAGCAGTTTTGGGCCAAAGAGGCTTTGGGCTTATGTTATTTCTTTTAATGGGTGGGAGGTGTGAATTGTGTTCAGAAGAGCGACTTCAGTACTCGTACACTCATGATGTATCAACAACCGTCATTTTATTTATTTTTGCATCTGTTATGTTACTTCTCTCTCTCTCTATATATATTTATATATTTATAATATGTAATATATTCTGAGTACAACTCCATTTTCCAAAAGAGAACGACAACTCAGAAAATGTACTTTCTCAGTTGGTGATGAACAGTGGCTGCCCATCCAACTGGCGACCAAGCACTTGTTTGTGGGACAAATTGGAAAAAGTCTGGGTGACGAATGAATGGGTTGGTGTGACCACAATAATAATAAAAAAAATTAAAAAAACCTGCCCATTTTGATGGGTTGGTAACTTGGTGTGAACTATCAACCCATGTGCCATGTCAGTTGTGGCGCGGTTTTGCTTATTGAATGCTTGAATTGACCATATTATTACTATTTGTTTATTTTCATCGCCCGTGTATGTTCCGCCGGCGGCCGGCAGTCGTTTGACGCATTGTGTTTTGGAGGCTAGGCTAGCTATTCCCCGGTATAAGGCTGAAGCAATCTCACTACATTATCAAACGATAACCAACACAACAGTTGTCAAGTGGTTTAAACACTAATAATAATATTGGGCCAATTCAATCGGCCACGCATGGCAGCGTCTAAGCATTGTCGTCACATATATGCTTGGTTTTTGCTGTAATTTAAATGTTTTTAATTTCCTTGGCACTTCTCATGAAAAATTTTAGTATAATAATCCTCACATAATTGAACATTATAGTGGGTTTTACATCATATATTTTAGTATTCATAAATATAAAACACAAATTTTCCCTTAATTTTATGAATATGATTCTAATTAGCCAATCAATCAAATATTGCATAGTTATAAGACCCTTAATGTCTATTAGCAAAAATTACAACTGCTTGGCCTATTTACTTCAGTTCAGCACCGTGTTGCAATTGAAACGATTAGCTTGGCTTATCTTAAAATTAAATTACGTAAATTATACATCAAATAATAACTAATGATAATCATAATAAAATCGAGATTTCAACATTATAAATCTGAATTACGTAACATTGATATATGTATCGACAGAATGCCAAATTCGTAGACTGAATCAAATTTCACTTAATGATAAAATTCAACCAAATTTCATTAAGGAATCGTGTACGGGAGAAACCCAAACATGATGAAGCCAAAAAACTTGATCAAGCTTAGCCGAATCGAGGATGCTTGATGAAATTTGATAGAACTTGTTTCATTAAGTTGAATCAGGCGTCATCATGATATGAAATTTGAGGTTTTATTTAGAGATGATAGTAATAAATTATGTGAAAATGTTTTTGGTATTCGATAATTTTTTATTTTTTTTGATAATTTAATTATTTATATAAATAATATTTTATTTAAAAATTATTTGGGGGTGGGGGGCAGCTATGAGATACGGATCGCTGCGCGTATCCCATTTTTTGGTGCGCATGCGGCGTACTTTATCAGACTCTAAAATCGAAAAAGATTTCTTTTATATTTTTTTATCAACGGGACCATGCCATCACAATAAAAATTAATAATTTAGTGGATTCGCATGTACATGCCTCTGTCATTTCAGTGAATAACACTTCTATTATTAGTAGGTGATAAATAAATAATCTTTTAAAACATTTTATAAACTAATACAATCATTTTGAATTTAAAATTAAGATGCAATAAATGTCTCTTGTTCAAAAATAATATATATTTATTACGCCTTAATTAATATCTTTAAAACAATGGGTAATATTAACCATTTTCTTTATAAGTTTCAATAAATACATTTTGTTTTTAGATAAAATGTATTATTTTTAATTTTAAAATAATTTTATTAGTTGATACAATATTATAAAATATGATACATTTATCATTGACTAACTAAATGATTTCAGAACTAAAGAAATACATATTATCTAAAAATAAAGTATTTTTATTAAAATTTAACTATTGTCTTGAGAGCAATGATTAGCATTACCCTAAAATAATTAATAATATTATACAAAAAAAAAATCTAATAAAATAGGCGGGGTGGCTTCTTCTCACACCCAATTAGGACAAATAGGTGACCTTGGCCGTCTGCTGCCAATGACTACTGGCTAGCTAGTTCAATGGAGGAGGGAGGCTGAAATCATTAGCTACAAAACTCTTCCTTATATATAACTACGTACTACCAACTTTGGGGGGGGAGTAATTTAATTTAATTGGGTTGTTATTTTATGCACATTTGAACTTTTCTTTTCACTTTTGTTTCCATAGTCAATAGTCGACTAGTACCTGACAAAATCCGATTACCCCCCCCCCCCCCCCCCCCCCCAGCTCAACGCTAGCTAGCTTACCCACCCAGCAGCTGCCAATTCAATTTGCATTTGAATTCGTTAACATTTTAATTAATACAATATATAATTGCAGGTTCCACTCACATAAAATAACATCTACTTTTAATTATATATCTAAGTTGTGTTCCTTCCTCCTACCAACCATAGCTGACTGACTGAATTTACGAGTTTTGACTTTATCAGACTCTTACCAATTCTCGCCAACTGCCGACTTGATCGCTCAAAGCCGCTCCCTTAATTAGTTTAAAATATCATATTATGTGAACCAACAACCCCATTAAGCTAAGTCGGAGTCGGACCAAGCACTCAATTTCTTAATATTTAAGTCAATTGTTAAAGAGGCGACTTTTCAAAGGGCTTTTTTCTTTTTATTATGAACTATATATGACACATTTGATTTGCAAATCATATATAGAGATCGATTATATATGTAATCATTTAATATAATATAAAAATATTTGGAATAAAAAAAAAAATCGTTGTATTTGTTTCTTATAAGATTTTCTAAACAATTATTTATTAAATTTTAATTTATACGGAGATGTTAATATTGTCTGCGTATTGATAATTTACAATATTTACATTAATTCATGCAGGAGATACTCTCAACATAAGCATGATTTAGGGAGATAATTTATTTTCTAATTAAGATGCTTAATTTGTTATTTGAGTGGTGCCACTATTTCTTCTATATATGCACGAGAACAATGCGGGCTAAGGCTTCACATATCTAGTTAGTGCAGCCTGTGGCCATCGGAAATTATTTATTATCTTAATATGGTTTCACGTGGTTGGTGGATTACGCAGTCATGCACCCCCACTCTTGAGAATAAACTAATTAATATTTAAGTGCTCCTGCTCTTGCTCTATTTCAGGATCACCCCAACTTTTTCTTTTTTCAGATCTAGCTAGTGCAAATATCTAATTATAATGGATCAGATTAATACTAATTATTATGTTAAGGATAATAGATAAGTTTTAATAAGTAGATATAATGTGTATTTATTATATATATATATTAGTTTTTAGACTATTTTTAGTTTATTTTTTGGTAAGTAAAAAATAAAATTAAATCAGTTGAGAAGTAATATTGAGATTCACCATATCAGCTCTTAAGCTACAAGTCGAGTATAGATTAAAACGTATAATTATGTGATGTCAAAGCAAAGTCATGATGCAAAATAATATATAATAGGACTTAATTAGTGGAATGCTTGTGCGCAGAGTTTGGATTGGGAGTTAATTTTGTGAACTCCCTTGTCTACTAGTTAGTTAGTTTTTCACTCAAATAAAAGACTCTTCATAAATTTCTGGGCACTCATGTATCAAGTAAGCTTAAGGGGTCAAACATGCATACTGAAAAACAATAAATTTACTATTTGGTGATGAAAACTATGAGGTTTTAGGTGGTGGAGTTGAGTTTTAAATTGCTTTTGCGCTTTTGCTGGGTTCCTTCCTTAGAAAAAACCAAATAATAATAATAACAGTTTGAGGATGGCACGCACGCATTCAAAGATGTACAGTGGATCTTTAAATTAATAGTTTGATTTTGTATATGTTTAAATAATGCAACATGGGATTATAATAATATCCCACGTGACGGCCAAGTCCAAAATGCCTTGTATAAATAGTATCGAAAGCCATTCAACTCTCTCATCCCTCACTGCAAAATTCATCTTAGTCTCCTTCCATTTTTCATCTAATTTCATTACAGCAATAAAGCTAGCTAGCAGTGATGGAGCAAATAGCCGAGCGCCATAACCGCACAGACAGCGCCATGATCCTCGGCATTGGCACCGCCAATCCGGAGAACTATGTGTACCAGGCCGACTACCCTGATTTCTACTTCAGGGTCACCAAGGGCGAACACATGCCCGATCTCAAAGAGAAGATGAAGCGCATTTGTGAGAAGACCTGCATCAAAAAGCGTCACATGTATCTCACCGAGGAGATGCTTGAAGGGATGCCCAATCTCTGTGCCTGTTTGGCTCCGTCTATGGACACCCGTCAAGAGATATTAGTGGAGGAAATTCCAAAGCTGGCCAAAGAAGCAGCTCTCAAGGCAATCGAAGACTGGGGACAACCACTCTCTAAGATTACTCATGTGGTCTTTGGCACAACCTCTGGTCTTGATATGCCTGGTGCTGATCTGCGGCTTGTGGAGCTCCTTGGTCTCGACCATTCCGTCCAACGATTCATGCTCGGCCACCAAGCTTGTGCTGGTGGTGGTTGCATTCTCCGACTAGCCAAAGATATTGCTGAGAATAACCCTGGTGCAAGAGTTCTTGCTGTATGCTCTGAACTCACAGTTTGTATTTTTAGTGGCACCTGCCATACCCATTCCGATTTGCTTGTTAGCCAGGCACTATTTGGCGATGGGTCATCAGCGTTGATCGTTGGTTCAAACCCTGACAGATCCACCGAAACTCCAATTTTTGAAGTTGTGGGAGCTTATCAACACACAATTCCAAACTCTCGAGAAGCAGTCGAAATCCACTCCCGTGAAGCTGGGCTCATTGTTTACCTGGCCAGGACCTTGCCTGGCCACGTATCCAACAATATTGAGAAATGCTTGGTCGATGCTTTCACTCCGCACGGAGTTAGTGATTGGAACTCACTTTTTTGGGTTGCCCATCCAGGTGGTCGAGCTGTTTTGGACCTGATTGAATCAAAGCTCAACTTGGACGAGGAAAAGTTGTTAGCTAGTCGTCATGTGCTGAGTGAATATGGAAATATGGCAAGTGCTTGTGTGTTTTTCGTTCTAGATGAGATGAGAAAGCGGTCGATCAAGGAAAAAAAGGCTACCACCGGTGAAGGATGCGAATATGGTGTGCTGTGTGGATTTGGACCTGGATTGACAATAGAAACAGTTGCGCTGCGCAGTATCGCCATAGAATCCCTCGACTAAAGCTGGTTGCTTGATTGTTGGACGCATGCTTATATGTTATTATTTATGTTTGGACAAGTAAAATGTACTTGTAGTATTTTATTCATTGCGTGAGACAGTAGGCAATAAGCCTAAGGTTGCTCAATGAGCACTTGTGGCTTCCATAAAGGGCCTGCTTAATTAGTAATTTATTTAAAAGGGAGAGGGATCTTCGTTATGTTTATATCAAGTGGCCATGCCATGAGTCTGAGAATTCAATTCAGCTTTTATATATGAGATTTATTATGCAAGCTAACTTGTTTAATTTGTTTGATGAAAAAGAATTAATAGAAAGCCTAACCCATCACTCCGAAAGATGAATTCTAAGCCCAAAACAAAACAAATACAAACGACCAAAAGAATCCAAAAATTAAACCCAAAGTCGCAGGCTAATTAAATACACATGAATCAAAACTAACCACCGAAGCCCTAACCAACGCCAGCCAGTCACCTGTCACCACCTTCTCCGCCCATCGATTTCGAGCTCCGGTCGACTCTCAAAATATATAGAGAGTAATATGAGTAAGGTTTCCAAAATTTGATCTGCTCGTGACCCAATTTAACCGAGTACGTAGGTAGGCTGGCTGGAACTCAAATCCAACAGCCGCCTCCCTTCATCCCATGAGACAAATGGAATACTCCGATGCCGATATGATGTCACATAAGCTGTCCGTAAAGATTGATATAGTATTTGATATTGTGCCATCTTTTTGTCCATCTTTTAGCCATTCACTGACATCCGCATATATAATATTTATATATTGAAAAAAGTTTGAAAAACCATTAAATTTTCAGAATTGGTTAGTTTTTAATAATTAATCTTTAATGTTTGATACAACACCAAATTTACAAATCCAATAATTACGCTGGCACCGTCCATTTTGCCATAAGCATAACCCATTCAAATTAATGTACACAACTCACGTGCCACGTGATTGGGCTATCCATTAGGTTTGTAAATCAAGTTAAGGAAGGTGTCAATTTTGATTCGTTTACAAAATATTAAATGTTGATTAATAAATTTTAAAATTTACTAAATCCTCCTAATAAATGCAGGAACTAACTAAATAAAATTTTCAAATCTAGCACATCCATTTATTGATGCTCCATCTCTTCAATATTCATGACTAATTTTATTTTTATAACTGAACATGAAAATTCCATTACAATTGTTTACAACATTATTTAATTTTAGTACAATTTCATACAAAAATTACAATAATATATCATGCATGGCTGAATTTTACTAAATGCTTGTTTCATTTAAGACACTCTCTCCATGACAACTTGCATGAGTGTGTTTGAATATATCATATAGTAGTTTTCTTAATATTTCACACACTTGTTAATTATAAGAAATTATGTATACCCTTTAATAATGTCAATCCCAAAGTTGTAAATTCTTTTATACAACACAAAAAATATATTACACATATAAAAATTATATAATGTATTTTTTTATCTATACAACACACCATTCTCTCTTGTTACTCCGGATCTCAAACATGCTCTTCATCGTTTTCGAGTCTTTCCCCTTTCATTGTTTCTTCATTGTCTTTGAGCACTTTAATCTCTAATTTGTCATCTCCGATCCTCCAACTTAGCTCTCGACAATTGACTTTCCAATCTCTTTGAATCTTCGATAATTAACCCCCGACTCTATACTTTTGGTTCTTGGTAGTTGACTTTTTGATAATCTCCACCCTTCTCTTTGCCCCTCCTTCCTCATGCAAAGCAAGCAACCAGACACTCCTCTTCTCCTCTTACCTCTCTTTTTCTCTTTGTCTTTTATTCTCTCTTTGATTTCTCTTTATCTTTAAATTTCTTTTTATTTGGTTAGCCCACTAAAACTAAAGTTTTCTTTGGTCGATTTGGTCTGTTCAATCAACAAAAAACTTTGGTCGATTCGATTTAATTAGTAAGTAATGTTCAATTTGTTTGATTTTTTAAAATTCAATCAATTTAAAAATCGAATCGACGAAATGCTCACCATAGAGATGAGACATTAATTGAGCACGGGTATTGTGGAATTAGTTAAGTCTCTTACATAGATTGATTTTTCTATTCTAGTTCAGGTTTTTTCGGCTGAAGCCTTAATGGTGAAAATGGAAGAGAACTCATAGAGATTTAGAAACTGGTTTGATACCATGTACAAAAGGAGTAATGGAAGAAGAGAAACAAGAGCTGGGAAGCAAAATGAAAAATGATTGTTTCTCCTTACTCTAAGCTGTTAGAGAAAAACAATTACGACTAAGTAATTAACACTGAAACAAACAAAACAGAAAAACCAATCTGCCTTATATAGCAGACAAACTAATTATTATGGGACATTAATTAATTGCACGGGTATATATGGTATGGTCGACTAAAATTTCCCTCCTTTAACTGAAGTCATGTTCGAGAAAGTCTAATCGAAGTTGCAGGACTGAAACGTAGGGACAAATATTTTCTGTGGAACAAAGGGAGTGCTTTTCTGTCGAAAATCGTGAGATCGGGCTATGAGACCTGCAAAAGAGGGCGGAGTGGCCTACTGCAAGTCATCCATCCGATCACGAGAAAGAAGAAGTGAAGATCCACTCTCTTGACATGGATATATGGGAACATGTTACTTCTCCTTCGTCTGATTAATAAAGCAAGCAATGGGCCCAGTGGAAATAATTTGGCGGGGCGTGGCACCCCGTGAAGATACATCATAGATTCGTCACGTGTCTTCTAGCTCAAATATCTTTTTTTTTCATAAATTTTACTACAGAGGTAGAAAGTCTCGTGGAGGGATTTATAGAATAAAGTCAAAAAAATTTAAAATATTTTCACCCAAAATATAAATGTGCAAAGAATATCACTGCACAGTCCAACCCTCGCCTCTCTTCTCTCATGGCCGCTCGCTTAGCCCTCGCCTACCTCATCTATCACTTTTTTTATAGTCGCGCGACCACCGACCACCACGCCTTGCCTCGTAGCAAGCATCGTCGCCTCGTTGATCGTCGCTGGATGCAACGACGATCAACAAGGCGGCGAGACGCGACGGTCGACAGTCATGCAACTATGAGAGAAGGGAGAGATGAGGAAGGCGAGGACATTTGGATTTTTTTGATCTCATTCGATAAGTTTATCTGTAAACACGTCGGGCAATATAAAATAATCCATTTTTGATTCGCCTGATCCTTTGCATACAAAAACATGTGCTTGCAGCATGCTAGCGTTATGAACTCATATCAATCATCTGATTAATTAAAAAGCTGAGTCACGTGGCATTTAATTTGTAAATTGATCTAATTCTATATCAATGTGATTCAATTCGCAATTAATCAGTTTAATCAATAACATGTAAAGTTAATTACAAGATCAATACTTACTTTTTATGAGCGAGAACTATATATGGCAGCGACTTGATCTGTGAAGTAGTTCAGCATATAATTTATAATTTTAAAGAACATAAACATGTTATTAGTTTTGACTGTCCATTCTCTTTCACCGGAGACTAAGCCCCTGATGCTTTACTCTTTTCGACTCATATTTTAATTTTTAGTTTTTCAAAATACTCAAAACGTATTTATTTTGTTATTTTTAAAAATATATTTTAAAAAAATTATAAAAAAAACACCAAAACAAATTGAAAACACAAAACTCGAAAAAACCACCCCCACCCCAAATCTCGCAGAACCCATCAACCATCGTCTCTCTCTCTCTCCTCTCTTCTTTCCCTTCTCTTCTTTTCTCGTTGTCGTTGACCTCGCCCGCCACCACCGTCGTCGACTCCTTTCTTTTCTCCTTCATCCTCTATCGCCAACTAACCACATGAAGCCGGCAATGATAGCTTGATGATACCAATGGCCAAACAACATCCAAATGACGACCATGGCAAAGCAAGTAGATGATGATGGCTTGATGACCACCGATCGGCCAAGCAACATCCAAATGTAAGTCGACAACCATGAAACCACCGACCACAGTGGCAACTAATTGCATTTTTGAGCTTTGGCTGAAAATTAAAAATTAGATTTATGAAAATCTAATCGTTAAATCTGGCTCATTTTTGTATATGTTAATCCTCTTAACTTGGCATTTTTAATGGTAGGTTCTAATCATGTGAATCTTCAGTCGACGGTTGTCGCCAGCGATGGAGAAGAAGTAGGCACTAGAGAGAATAAAAAAAGAAAAGGAAAAAAAAAGAAAAATTTATTCTTAAATTTAGAAAATAAAATTCTATATTTATTTAAAATTTTAAAAATGTAGTATATATATTATAATTAAAAATATATATTGGATATAGTATATTATTAAGTATATTACACATATTATGTATATTAATATTTAATATAAAATATTATATTAAAAATAGTTAATTTTATTATTTAATAATCAAATTTCTTAAATAAAATATTATAAAATAATTTTTTTCAAAATTTCAAAATAAATGTGTTTTCTAGTTTTTTATTTTAAGAAATAATTTTTTTCAAAATGACAAAAAGAATGCATTTTTAAAAATCTCAAAACAGATATTCAAAATATAAAATTAAAAATAAATTAAAAATTAAAAATTAATATATGAAGAAAATACTATCTAAATTTTTATTTTTTTATTCTAATTTTTAGTACGTGACAAAGCTATCACAATGAAAGCTAATAATTATTAAATGGGATTTCATGCACGTGGCTTGTCACAGCGTGCATCAAAAATAAAAAAGAGTGTTGGGACAACAATTCGTGCAAATTTCAAACCATTCCCTACCGGTTAGAATTGGGTGGCCACCCGTTGATTGGAGGCCTATGCTGGCCCAAATCCAACTGGCCACTGCCCACTGCCCCTTGACAAAGTAAAAGGGGGTCATTTTAATAAGTTATTATATTTTTTGAATTAGGTTACATTAACTATTATGATCAAATTTTTATGTTTTACTAAAATTTATTAAAATAATCTCTCTCTCTCTCTCTCTGTGTCTGTGAGAGAGAGAGAGAGAGAGAGAGAGAATGTATGTTATTTTGGTGAATTTCTTTGACAACATTTAGCAAAGACGAAATAATATTATTATTATTTAATATTTAATAGAAAGCCAGGCCAGTATATATTTTTAACTTATATGCAACCCACGTGTTTCACTTACTCTCATAATTGATTTGAGACCTCCACACATGTACAATAGACCACGTACCCCACCACAGGAGGGGAGGAGGAAGCGATCCGTAGACAGAGAGAGACAAGCCAAGTTGGTGATGTGAGAAGACATTAATTATTAACTCACATAATAATAAAAGTAAAACAGTACTGTTTGTCACTTCAATATATTAATCATTTCGCTCGCACACTATTTTTAAATTATTACATGATATTGTTGTTTGTTCCCACTTGACCTCCTTCCCTCCCTAGTCGCATTCCTGCAGCAAGCATTAAAGCAAGAATCAATTGACTTGGCAATGTGGGTGCCAATGACTACTAGTTCATGGGATAGGCCATAACGCAACAACAACAACAACAACCAAACAGTTCTAACTAACAATTAATAAAGTTGCCAGCAATTAATCTTATAATTAATTAATTAGTGTTTGAAGTTGAACGCATGCAAGTAGCTAGCTAGAAGAAGTAGAACTTAATTAACTCGATCGGGTAATTAGATATAATATATAATTACTCCTACCGACTCACTTAATTTAATTACAATGGGGTAGCTTCCGGTCACATAATATAACAATGGTTAAACGCTACTTATTATCTTTAAAAACAAGGCTTACAACGTGTACTTTATTTTTAATTTTAGAATAATTTTATGAGTTCATTAAATATATATATATATCTCAAAAAAATAATATATATTATTATTAATTAATAAAAAAATTTAATTTTTTTTTTAAAAAAACAAGTATTACTAAAATTCCATTATTTAAAATTAAAAATAATATATATTAAAATTACGTTGCCCAAAAATAAAATATTCAGTTTGTATCTTAGTCCCTTATTACTTAGGATACATTCATGGAATTTGTATAGAAAGAAAATAAGTTGTAGGCAATTAATTGCTTAAAATTTATTTATATGAAAATTTTTAATTAAAATGTTTGATTGCAATTTTATTTTCTATGCAATTTTCACCCAAACCCACCCCCGTCTCCTTTTTGCCTTTTCTCATCTTTCTCTCTCTCTCCCCCTGTCTCTCAAATCTAGTTCTCCGCCCTGCCTCCCCCATCGCCACCATCGCTGAAGAATGGAGAGATCCAGCAGCACGAGACCTGGAGAACCTACCTTCTCTCATCGCCGCCATCGCTGGAGAAAGCATCGCCGCCTTCTCCCATCAGGACTTGGAGAATAAGAAGGCACCAGAGGAAGGAAATAAAGTTGATGAGGCGTCCATCGACCAGATTTTTTACTCCAAGGAGGTGCCGCCATGGAATGACCAACTTATTTTCCAAGCTTTCGCTATAAGTTTCGCTACCCATCTCTCTATCCCCTCCATCCCAAACCCAATTCTTCTCCCTGCCTCCCCCCATCGTCGCCAGCGCTAGTTGCAGTGCCCATTACCGCCACTACCATGTTTGTTGCCCATCATCAATGGTCGCTATAATTGTCAATGACCAATTTTCACTGGTCGTGGCTGCCATCATCGACCGTCATTTCTCTCTTTCTTGTGATCGTCGACCACGCTACCCTTTCGCCTCACGATCAATGATCGCGCTTCCTTTTTTTTTTTTCACATTCGTGCTTTCGTTTTTTTTCTTTTTTTTTTTTATCTCTGGAATTTCCTTTTCAAACCTCCCTAAGAATTGATTTTTCAGTAAAAATGAGAATTGAGCATCATGTGAGTAAAAGTGAAAATTGAAATTATCTAAAAAAATATAGCTAATCAACATCACCAAAACTAAAATTTATATAAAAAAATTACTATTTTTCATGAAAATATGATCAATGAAATGGGGCTTAATGTAACTATTGCATCCATCGTCCTTCAAATTTTAAATTATTTGTTTCTCCGTCCTCCCTAGCTAGCTCCCACCATACCATCTCCGTCAAGGCAGGCCGGACACCAGCCAGCTCTCTCGTCATCAATCAATCACTCAATTTCTAGTCTTTAGTGAGTAGAAATATCAATACAAAAGCATTCAAATTAGTACTCTTGGCCGACGGAACTTGGAGTGGGTGTGGGTCTCACATCTATTATGGGACCCCACAACACTCCCTCGTTATTTTGTTTGTCCACGACGAAGTCAACAGAATAAAACGGCAGCAATATTATATATTATTATTGTATAATAATTTTCTCAATATATTAATATAAATTAAAAAAATTTAAATTTGAGTACTTTAAAGAACTTCTATAATAATCAGAAATATGGATATATATTTTGTATAATATAAAATATATTTAACACAATTATTATCTATTTATGTTGTACAACACATCCTTTTACCACCTGGTATCATAATCTTTTCTGTTTTGATATTTTCTGCATATGAATTGCGCAATGAATACGAATTCATGGGCAGAAAAACAAGGAGGTGGGGAAAACAACAGGCCATACCAAAGGCGACGACGTTAACGTGGGTGGCAATGGGGATGCTTCACATGGCTACCTGATGAGGGAATATTTATAGAGAGGCAATTTTACTGTACTATCCTTAGAAGATTACCATTAACTTGGAGTCATGTGTGCCAGTAAAGGCCAATATGCGATCGCCACGTGTCAAGTCTTAGGAGCTCCACTTATCCTTATAATCTTTATTATGATTTTGAACTGGTAAGAGATAAAGAGGAATATTCAGTCAACCAATAATATCTCTAAATATCCCAAGAATTATCTCTATTAGGGAATATTATATTTTCTTCCCATGGAAAAGTGATTAACCTCTCTTTTTGAAATATATCTTATCTCTTAAGGGAAAGGTTAACGGACATCTATAAATAGAGCACAGTCTCTATAGGTATGGGGGTCGGGCTGATTCCTAAGGAACTCTTCTTTTATTATCTTCCATGACTATTATACTCCTCGAAAACCCTATGAACTGACTTGAGCGTCGGAGGGATCACGGGGAGCAAGTCCCCCCTCTTTTTTTGCAGGTACTTGGTTCGAGACAAAAGAAGGTGATCGGCTCCGCATCATCACTACCAAATCATGTCTTCCATCGTCTCATCTCCATCTCTTTCCCACTTTATAACTGCTTTTATTATTATATTTATTTATTTATTTATTATTATTCCTTTTAATCCCAACAATCAATCCCCTAACTCGCTTCGCAGGAACCGATTGCTCGTTCGATTTTGCCAGCAAAACATGATTAGCTTCATGCGTATCTATAGCGAGATTTCTGGGAAGATCCCGCGAGGTGAGGTCCACCATGAATCATGTAGATAGTTCGCACAGCCGATAAGCGTTCATCATCAGAGGGGGCCAGTTGCTATGCTGATGGTTGGCTTGATTGATTGGTTGGTCGCACCACTCAATCTTTCAAATAACTTCTTCTTATCAGATCCTCAATGGTGTCCCTTAGGGCCCAACATTCGGAGGTGTTGTGACCCGCCTCGTTGTGATATTCGCAGAATTTTTCCTTATTTCTGAATTTGTTGGGAGTTCTCAACGGGTTGGGCTTCCCAAACTCCTCTTTGTTCCTTTCCATGGCGAAGATCCTTTCTTGGGGGTCAGATATGACACAGTAGCTGTCAAAGCGCCGCAACCGCGGAGGTCGCTCATCTCTCTTTACCTTGTGAGCTCGCTTGAAGACTTCATTGTTTGAGCGCTCCCCCCGAGCTTCCCTTCCGGCGTCTCCGTTATTCCTTCTCTTATTTTGGTTGGAACCCCCAGCTTATTCTTTCTGCCCGATGGGTTTCTTTGACCCAAACGCATCTTCCCATTGGATCTCCTTGGAAGCTCATTTATAGAATTCCCCCAGATCTTTAACTGGGGTCATGTAAATGCTCTCATAAAGCTTCCCATCTTTTCGAAGGTCGGTTGAAATTGCAGTCAGGATACTTTTATCGGAGGGATTCTCGATGTTGCTCACCTCGCATCTGAATTTGGCAATATAATCCCTCAAGGGCTCGTTAGCTTTTTGAAATAGTCTGGCGAGGTGACACGGTGGTACGAGCTGCCTCCTCAGGGCCCTGTACTGATTGAGGAATCTCTGTTGACATTCCTCCCCACTACTGATGCTGCGAAACGGAAGTCTCCTGAACCAAACTCGGGGAATATCACTCAAGATTACCAGAAAGACGCGGCATTTAACCAGCGAGCTGGTTGTCTGCAAATTTATTTGTACATTGTACGCATCTAGGTAATCATAGGGGTCGCTGTCCCCATTGTACTATGGCATGCTTGGGACTTTAAATCTCCAGGGGAGGGGTTCGAGTTCAACCTCTCTGGTGAACGGAGTCTTGTCCCCACGACCATTATTCTGACTACGGACTCCTTGTCGTTTTTCTAACTGGCGAACTCTTTGATATAGCTTCTCCAAAGTTGAGTTCAGGCCTAATGATTGCCAGGCCTGCGATCGCCTACTTCTTTCCTAGACTGGGAGTGGTCATTTGGGAATGAATAGTTATTCCCGATATTCTCTTCTGCAGGCAGGGGTCTTTCTTCTCGTGGTTGGCGGACCCTACGAGGTGAAACCAGTGGATCTAGGGCAGCTCGCGCTTGAGCTTGGGCTAGAATTCTGACCGTGTCAACGAGTTGCATCACTGTATTCTCTAACGCCTCCTGGCATTACTGCCAGTCCCGGATCCCCCATGTCTCGACGATTTGGTTCGTGGGTTGAACAGGGAATAGTGGTGATATGCCAGTGGCGTCTCCGGCTGGCGGTGGTAAAGGGATATCTGTTGTCGAAGCAACGAGCCCTCCATTTGGTGGAAAATCTTGCGGTCGATTGCGGTGGTTTTCTGGTGGGTTGACCGCCGCCTCGGAACTTCGAGTATTCCTTCCTCTTGCCATGGCTATTGATCAGAGCGGCCTCTTCCTCTAGCACCAAAATATCGACGTTCAATTTCAGCCAATCGTAATTCATTTTTGGGCTGCAGTGAGTAAGTCCAAAGTGCCAAGAAGAAGAAAATAAAGATCCCAGATACGAGTCAATACAAGCCATTTTCACGTGATTCGACCAGAACGATGCCTACTCCACGACCGCACTTTGATTATTCTTTCATAATGGTGGTGTTTGATTATTCTTCCCGTGCCCCTCATGATATCTCTGACTCCTATTTATAATGAGGGGCCTTTACAATTTGGATAACATATAGAAATATAAAGATGACATTTTGGAGGATAAACAGCCCTTATCATCTACACAAAATCGGGAGTGGGATCCTCATTACGAGGAGTATGGGTTGTTGCAGGTAAAGTAAATAGACCCTACCCCTGACTTCTCAGCAGTTTTGCCACTTATACAAGCTGGAAGTTTTAGGCCAGCGATATGGATGATCCAACGAACTGAGAACTTTGCCGGGAGCTCGTTAGTCGATCGCTGAGAACTCACTAGGGGGCTTTTCCAAAAGCTCGCAAGATACTCGTTTTATGAGTTTTGAATTTCGATGGTGTATGAACTTTCTTTAGCAAGACGCCTTCTGGGTTTCAAGCGATTGAGCTGGCCCATTAAACTAAATTTAGCCCATGAGAAATGATGAAAAAAAAAAAAATGCTTATAACAAATATTGAGATTAGTAAATCATTATCTTGGAAGCAATATTATTACTTTTGTAAGTTCAAAGATCAATATATAATATAATATAATATATTATCCAAAAAAATTTAGTACAACTCATCTTCTTGATTTCTACCGTCCTCTCATTTGAGTCAGCTCATCAAAACACTGTATTGATTCACACTTAATCATAATAGCACTAGATTAGCTTTACGCGACCGACAATGCCATGAAATCATCCTCATCAGCATCCAATAGCTAGCTAGTCTTGTTAGGTGAGGATGGATTATGAGCTCGTCAAACTAAAGTCATTCATATTTTCCAAAAGCGAGGTTTTGTGAACATCAATATAAATAGAAAAGCGAAGCCCGAGGCGCAGAGAGAGAGAGAGAGAGAGAGAAAGTTGCCAAGATTAGCATCAAAATAAAATATAATAAAATATTACAAGGGTTTGATTTCACGTGGATCTTGGGGATGCACGACGTCACGGCCAAGACGATGATGGCTCTCTGGGCCTTCTGCTGCCTCTTCTGTATCATTATTATAGTCTTATTGTCAGATATTGCCATGGCCATTTTTGATTCTGTTTTCCCATTTTTAACACTGCATGACTTCACGTGGTTCCGGTGGTCCATCCCAAAACTTTGGGGAATCCAATATTCCTCCTCCACCACCTCCATAATAGAAAGAAAGAAATCCTCGTGTTCATAAATTAACCATATACCGAATAAAATAATACTAAACATTCTCATCTGTCACTTGTAAATTATTTTCCCAACGCTCCATCATTTTCCCAGCCCCCCTCGCCTTTCTAGTAGTAGTACTATAAATAGCTCCACCCGCGGCCTGGCAATGCGTCCATCAATCGGAGGTTCAACGACCCGGTACGAAGGACCACTCAGACGCTTGTCACCTCTTCTCTAACCACCCTTTCTCTCAGCCATGGGGTTCTCCTCCGACGAAAGACGAGCCATGATTCTTGCCATTGGCACTGCTAACCCCGTTAACTACGTCTATCAGGCCGACTATGCTGACTTCTACTTTCGCATCACCAAGAGCGAGCACATGCCCGACCTCAAAGAAAAAATGAAACGCATTTGTACGTCCTAACTCAGCCGCTCCATATGCTGCGTGGGGGGCGGGCAGTTTCTCGTTCTAATTTCTGGTTCTAATTAATAATTAATTGATATATTGTGTTCAAATTAAGCTGGCGTGGCATTACAAATTGTTTTCGCGGTCGCGGAAGTATATTTTTGTTAAAGAGGTTTAGGTGCAGGTAGGACCAGAAAATAGAAAAATATTAGTTCATTTTTGGTAAATTGATTTGTATGACGTGCAGGCGACAGAACAATGATTCGAAAACGACACATGTTCCTGACGGAGAAGATGCTTCAGGAGACGCCCAACTTGTGTGCCTGTTTGGAGCCCTCCATGGACACGCGTCAAGAGATCCTGGTCGAAGAGATTCCCAAGCTCGCTGAGGAAGCCGCTTTGAAAGCCATCAAAGAGTGGGGCCAGCCGCTTTCCAAGATCACTCATTTGGTCTTCGGCACCACCTCCGGCCTCGACATGCCCGGCGCCGACTTACGCCTCATGGAGCTGCTAGGCCTGGACCATTCCGTCCAGCGGTTTATGATGAGCCACGCTGCCTGCGCCGGCGGCGGCACCATCCTGCGCATGGCCAAGGATATCACCGAGAACAACCCCGGGGCGAGGGTGCTCGCCGTCTGCTCTGAGCTCACCGTCTGCATTTTCGGCGGCACCTGCCATACACATTCCGATCTCCTCGTCAGCCAGGCGCTGTTCGGCGATGGCGCGTCGGCACTGATCGTCGGGGCGGATCCGGACACCACGACCGAGCCACCGATTTTCGAAGTCGTCGGAGCTTACCAGCACACTATCCCAAACTCCCGCGAGGCCGTCGAGATCCACTCCCGCGAGGCCGGCTTGATCGTCTACCTCGCCAGGAGCCTGCCCGGCCACATCTCCAACAACATCGAGAAATGCCTAATCGACGCTTTCAAGCCGCACGGCGTCACCGACTGGAACTCCCTGTTCTGGGTGGCTCACCCGGGCGGCCGAGCTGTGCTGGATTTGGTCGAATCGAAGCTGAGCTTGAAGAAGGAGAAGCTGCTGGCGAGCCGGCACGTGCTGAGCGAGTACGGGAACATGGCGAGCGCGTGCGTCTTCTTCGTGCTCGACGAGATGAGGAAGCGATCGTTCAAGGACGGGAAAAGCACCACCGGCGAGGGCTGCGAGTATGGGGTTCTGTGCGGATTCGGACCTGGGTTGACCATCGAGACGGTAGCGCTGCGCAGCGTCCCAGTTGGGTCCCTCAACTGAGCCGAGCCGCGGGCTTCAATAATATTGGATTAATGTTAATAAGAACTCCCACCGTTCATGGGCCAGCAGACAGCAGTTGGTCGAATTCAATGTACCTACTATCTAGCATGGAATATTATATATTTTGTTATTTGGCAATCAAATATTTCATTTTCTTGCTGCACTTTTCGCGGGAAAATGTATTATGATAGAAAATTTATGGGCCCTTGCTTGCTGGCCCTTTTTTTTTTTTTTTTTTATTTAATTCAGAAGGTTCTGTAAATTGGACCACGTCTAAGTCAGTGGTAATTAATTACATTTTATCCCCTCTAAAATGCTTAATTATTTCCAGTTATCGTACTCAACCAAGAAAAACCAATAGTTTTCCTCTCAACTCAGAGTTGATGGTTTTCAAATGATTTGGGCAATGACAAAATGAATGAATGAAATATTCTCGACCTTTGCATTGGGCAGGCAACTGAATGGTTAATACATTATTTTGTGCATTTATTGAATACATACACCAAACCCTTAATTCTTTTATGGGTGGTGGGTAATGAATTTTATTTTTAGATAAAATATATTTATTATATTTTATATTTTTTAAAAAAATTAGTAATAAAATATAATAATAATAATAATAATATACTTTATCTAAAAGATAAATACAGTTATTAAACTTTAACAATGACATCAGCATTACGTTTATTCAATTAACTCATCTCTCATTTAAACCATAAATAAATGGGTTATAAAAAATAAAAAATAAAAATGCTGCTGGGATGAGATATTTCTAGTAAGCGGCCGCAGCAGCATTTTTTCCTTATGTCACAAATGAATTACTTATTTCTAAAAATGTGGTAAAAAAATAAAAGAAATAAAAGGAAAATGGGATCTAAGATTGGAGGCTGGGGCTGGGGGGAACATGGGTTATCTTATCACGTCTTGTAGACATGACGAAGAGGGGCCCGCTTGCTTGCGGATGCGATGCGATGAGATTTAAGTGGATTTGATTGGACCCCTATGAATGCTCTCTATACGCATCCCGTGGATCGCGTGGATCACGTGGATCGCCTAATCGGGCCTAAGCCTAATCAGGGTTATTTCCTCTGTTTATTTGAGGTGAAATATTTAAAAAAAAAAAAAAAAACTCTTTTTCCTCTTCTTCTTTTTTTCGTCTTATTTTTTAATAGTTGGATTGCATTTACAAATAAAATAAAATAAATTCATTATTTGTATATGCATAAATATTGTATAAAATAGAATTTGATTGGTGGAGGAGCTAGGGTGAGGCTCTTAGTAGTAGTCGTGAACAATAATTCTTTACATGAAATTATAAAATATCATGTGCTTTACGTACTTCAATCCCTTTATACAAAATTATGTGCTTCTTTGTGTATAGCATCTATTGTCAATTCTTATAATCTGACACTTTTTACTACTTGTTTTTTACCATCTTTGGCGATAACATTTTAATAGTAGATCTTAATTTCTCACTCAAACCACTAATCAAGTTTGAAATAAAGTAAGCCTAAGTTAGGGGGGCTTACCTAATTTGGCAAGCCTGAACAGAATTCTCCTACTTTAGTTTATTAGATTCTTCTATCACACATTAGTCACGTTCATGTTATTGAATCTCTCACAAAAATATTTCACAAATTTTGTCTATTAATAATTTTCTTTTAGTAGGATCCAACCTTCAAATCAAACATCCGCTATGTGTTTTAAATAAATAGAGACTAAGGTGACTCTTTACTAATATATAGAATAACAAAATTTTTGACATCACTTTATCTACCATCAGAATCAAACACATGGATTTTCAACTTAGGCTTTGGAAAGTAAGATTGATTTGTTATACTCTGTACCTCCTATCTCATCTCAATCACATTCGACAAGAGAAAATTGGTGAGAAAATTGAAAAATTGGAATTTAGTATATCATTTAATATTCTCTAAACAAATTGATTAGGTTACATTCGCTTTATTTTCCAATTTTTAATTTTAAATTTTAAATTTATTTTCAGTTTTATATTTTGAATTCATTTCTAATTTTCTGTTTTGGTAATCTGTTTTTAGAAAATTAAAAATTTATTTTCTTTGTCAATTTGAAAAACTATTTCTCAAAACAAAAAATTAGAAAACGCGTTCTCTTTAAAATTTTAAAAATAATTTTTTAATGATATTTTATTTAATAAATTTGATTATTCGATAAATTAAAAATATTTAATTTTAATATATTATTAAAAAATATATATATATTTTCAAGTTAATGAATTTTGTAATATTTTTTATTATAATAATAAAATATAAATAAATAAATATATTTTAAGTTTAAAATTTGTTTTGGATGAAAACACTTAAAATAATTTTTTATTATTTTAAGTTTTCTTTATAATTTTTTTTATTTTTAAAAATATAAGGAAAACGTTTTTTTATTATTTTAAAAAATTAAAATAACAAAAAAATACACATTCATAATTTTTTATATAATTAAACAATAAACAACTACATATATCAATTACAATTCTCTAATAACTTGACAAGTATATAATCTAGTTTTTATATTTTTAATATTTATAATGATTTTCATTAAAAAATAAAATATTAATATAAAATGTGAATGTAAATTAAAGTATCAAACTTAAATTTTTAAATAACATTATCCTTAAAAAAAAATAGAAAAAGAAAACTGAAAAATAATCTTTACAGTTGAAGAGTGTGCCACAGCTGGTGCGTCAGTGGGGGAGAAATTATTGTGTGGTAGACTAAATTAAGTGACGTGATATTTTGAATCACTGACAATGTTATTTAATTAAAATTTATCGTATATTTACTTTTATAATAAAATGTTTAACAAATTCTGGTTAAATAATATTTTTATTTTGAGTGATTTGACGCATCACATCATTACTTTATTTGGATTTCTGATCCACTTCGATTGGGGAGCGGCCTCTAGCACGTACCATCCCTTACCAGGCTAGCTAAGGGATAGGAATGGAAACAATCCCCATAAAAATAATTATACTTATAAGTTAATAAATGATTTTTATTTCTTTATTTAATATTAAAATTAAAATTAATTTTTTTTCGTGTTGTATAGGTTTTGTTTTATATGGTATTTGGGGTATTGTATGAATAAAATAAAATTAAAATTAATAGAGGAAATGGGTGATTGGGGTTGCTTTGCTGCAGATTGGGAAGGCAAAGTCAGGTCAACTTTCATGGAATTGTGGAGTTTCAGGTACCCTTTAGCTGGCCGTGGAGGTTCGGGTGGTATCCTTTATCTGCTGCCAAGGGTCCCCCCCTCCTCTCTCTCTCTCTCTCTCTGTCGCTGTCGCGCGCTTCTGTAAGCATAGCTCAGCACTAGAGATGGTAATGGGAGATGATGAATAAGAGACATTTCTATCAATCTATATTTAAAATTTTAAAATATTTTATTTAATAATTTTATTTGTAAGCTAATGAATACTCAATAATAGCTATTTATATGTTGATATATATAATTTTAATAAACTTATAAATTATAATATATAATTAAATAAAATATAGATAATGACCTTATCTCACCCCCAGGTCACAACTAAATCGAGTCATTGTGAGTAGTTTGGTGTTTAATTTGATAAAAATTTATTTATTAAAATAGATAAATTAAAATTAAATCTAATTTTCAAACTCAATTTATAAACCAACCAGAAGGTCAGTACAACCTATGTGTAGGACCCCAAAATACAGACCCTCCAAAAAGTTTTCAACAGCCAAAGCTAGCCCCGCCAAAAAGAAAGCTACTCTGCAAAATCTTTTACTTTTAATTGATAATTAAAAAAAGGAAAAAATAATTATAAAAATTAAAATTACTTTTTAAAATTATTTTTTAAAAGGCTCAAAATTAATAAAGGCGTAAGGCTCTCCAATCTCTTGAGTTAGCCCTGCGAGCGAGTTTAAAAGCTTGGCTAATTAACTCGTGAATTGAATTAATTAGAGAATTGTGAACAGACCTGATTAAAAATCCACAATCAGTTCATGATTATTTTATAATTAGATAATATATATTTAATAAATATATTATTTAACATAAATATATATATAATCATTATATCTATATATATCATATGTATTTATTATATAATTAATTTAGTGGGGGCGGTCTCCAAAAAAACCCCATTTTCTTTCTCTTGTTTTGCTCTCCTCTCTCTTCGCCTTTCACCTTCCGCTTCTTCTTCTTCTTCTTCTTCCTCCAACAGGTGTAGCAGACATTCTATGTATTTATTATATATATAGACAAGGCAAATATAATTGTTGATTCCCATTTTATTTTGGAATTTTCAAAACATACAAAATATATTTCTCCCTCAAGAGAATAAATCGAAAGGTGTGACTCATATATATTCTTCTATATATTTTTTATATGTTGGGAAGGAAACAAATCTATTAAACTGGGGGTGGGGTGGGGTGGGGGGCTATTTATTATTTATGATACACATTATTGCTTTTGTATTATTCAACTGATTTTCTTTTCTTTATTTTTTCATTCTTTCGCATAAGATAAAAAAAAAAAATACAAGGAAATTCTATCTCTATTTATTTTTCTGAGGGTTTAGGATTGTCAACAGTTTGCGGATCATAATAAAAAGGTTAGTCTGCCCTCAATTAATTGAAGATAAGATTTATTCAAAATTAAAATAACTAATACAATGACAAATAAACAGATCAATAGCTAATTCAAATTCAATTATCATTAATATTTAATTTGTTTGCAAAACAGTTTTTCGTAAAAAAAAAATAAATAATAAGCAAAAGTAGAAGAAAAATGTTAGAGAACCCGACGAGTTTATCGACGGGCTTACCGAAAGGGGGCAAAAAGACCATTTTACCCCCACGTCTTGCTCTCCCCCTCCCCCTCTCATGGATTCTCCCCCCGCTTTGTGTCTTCCCTGCCTGTCATGGCCGCAGCTCGCCTCTCCGTCGCGCCTTACTACAGTCGCCGGTCTCGTCTCCATCACTTCGTTGCTGTGTAGGTCCGTTGGACCCTGTAGAGCGACTCAAAGTAAAAAGTAGACAAGTGCAATAAAGCCGGTGGGAACACCAAAAGGTGTTTTATAGCATGCCCCCGGGGGTCTTCCTAAAAAGTCTCCAGGGCAGGCCTGACTGAGCGCAGAATTGAAAGCTGGGGCGATGGGTAAAAGGGACCCTTTCCTTTATAGGGTGAAGTGACCCTGACTTTGGAAACATCCATTCACAAATATGGACTAGCTAGGGACAGTTGCTGTGAAATAATAAAGCCAAACTATAGATTGCTTAAAGAGACTGGCGGAGGGCTTTTTTTTTCTTAACTCCATTTTAATTATTTTGTTGAGTAGTTAGTTGTATGTGAACAAGAAAATCTTGTGTATAATATCACAGCAAAAGCAACGAGTCGTCGGTGATAATTAGTCACTCAAAGGAGCACGAGTACACTGGAGTCATGGGTATAATAATTTTATTTTTTTAAAAAAAAAAAAAATCTCTTTTAACATCTTGTTGACCATTTTGATCCTCAATTTTTAGCAACAGCTTGAGCTCATATTCAATGACTAACTAAAATTCTTTTCCTTTCCCAATCTCTCAAACCCAATAGGATCACTATGTGTCGGAGCTAGAAATTTTTAGTTGGGTGGATAAAAATAAAAATAGTAAAATTTTTTGAAGTTACATGCATAATACTAAAAAAATATATCAATAAATTCCTTTAATTATTCTCAACGCATTTTTATATTTTGATAATATCACATAATGACATTACTATCAATTTTATTAAATATATCATTTTCAATATACATAACTAAACAGTCATTCAACCATTGATCTCTAGTTTGATTGTACAGTCGGGTATTGACAAGTTTCATGATAAAAAATATTCTTTTTACTGTAACAATAGCAACAAGAAGAATTAATTCTAGTGTCACAAGTATATAAACTAATGGATACACATCATTTTATTTTTGTCGTTGCCAACTTCTATGTAAGATCACTAAGGTCTCGTAATTCTTTAAAATTCTTATCAGTACGCACATCAATAATATATGTTTCACGAATCTTTCAAATTGTAATTCTAAAATTTTTAAAAATTCCCCCCCCCCCCCCCCCCCAAAAAAAAAAATAGTCCTTAAATACTTCAAAAAAAAAAACCCCAAAAAATTAGTCCATAAATCCTTCAAAATAGCCCCAAAATCCTGTCCCTGAATCCTTCAAAAAAGCTCCAAAATTCAGTCCCTAAATTCTTCAAAAAAAAGCTTCAACATTAAGCCCCAAAATTCTTTAAAAAAAAAACTATGAAATTCAGTTTGAAATCTCTTCAAAACATCCTAAACAGAAAAGAGATTATGAAGAAAACAAGCTTGTAATATTATGATAATTGTATTTCTGCTCAATTAAACTCATCTAATTATATTATAAAGATAGTCTTCTTATTTTATTTTTCATAAAGTCAGACAATAAAGGCTAAGCAGCTAACATCTAAAAACAAAACAAAAAATGGTAATTAAGAAATCAATTCAAAGCCAAATATATGTGTCTAAAGAATAAAACATTTAAGCAAATTAAGATTGGGATAGAGTGAATAAGACCTTAATAGGAAAAAATTGAGAAATTTAGGGTGGGCCATTGCCCATCTTTGGCTGTATGTGGCTCTGCACCATCACTACCCCTAGCCCATGACCCCAATATATGGTTTACTGTTTGTCAAAACTGATATTTTAAGTCCTCTAATTATTTTTTTATTTTTTTATAGAAGTAGCTTTGAATTTGAGATTTTTATCGAAGTATAATAAGACATTATTCAAGTTTGGACCGAGAGAAAACCCACCACTTGGCTTTTCTCTACCAACCCTTGGCAAAAGATGTACTTATTTGACGGGGTTTGTTTTGTAAAAATTAATTACTTTTGAATTCGTTAATTAAATTAATGGTTCTCAACCTACTTTAAACAATATTAGTTGTACAAAAAGTGAATAATAATAATAATAATAATAATAATAATAATAAATTCTTTAAGTCCTCTAAATTTGTAAAAACTAGTTTCTTTTAAAAAATTTACAAACTAACAACTTATAAGTTATTAAATTAGTTTGGAAGGAAAACTACAACTTAAAAATTAAATTTTATTTTATGTTTAAGTATTACTTACCTATCATTAAATATCTTCTCGTCATATTTTTTTTTTCTTGAGATTATCTCTTACATTGACTTTAATTTTCATTTCATATTTTATATTTTTGACACTGATAATTGACGCACCATATGCAAGTTGTAACACCCGGCCCACACGAGTGATGTTAAATAAACAAAAATTTTGACAAAATTAATTCAAAAAATTCCAAATGCTTGTTATTAACTTCTTAATTTTTTCACATTCCAACTAAAAGTTGCTCAACGTCACTTATTACTTCACTAATGACCAATTAATCTCTAGTGGGTTTCCACCCAAAAGGGCTATGAAGTTATAGAAAATATTTTTTAAATATTTTATTAAGTGATTGAATCTCCAATTAAACATAAAAAACTCAATTTTTTTTTTTAACTTTATACGTACTATGAATTGAAAAATATATATTTTTATAATTTTAAAAAATAAGGCTATTACTTTGTAAAATATATTTAATTTTAAAATAAAATTTAAAAAATAATATTTTCTACAACTAAACAACCTCCCTCAGTTTTTCGCTACCTCACTAATGACAAATATAAATTTTGCTTTCCATAAGCTTTCCTGGAAAATATAATTAATTATAAGACTGGGTGTTATATAAGTGAAACGCAAGTATATATATATATATATTGTCAAATTCAAGATGTAACCCTAAATAATTACATGCCAGACTATTTTAATATGATAATTATTTTTGTACGCAGGATAAAAAAAGGGTATATTTTATGATTTGTTAAGCTTGGAATCTATGGAAAATATATATATAGAAAAGAAATATTCGAATCTCGTAGCATTATTGATCAATTTTGTAGTTGCTGCCACGGCCAATATTAAGCCAAGCCAGCTTCGCCACCAAGTCTACATATGAGACGATTGAGATTCCAACAAGAGATTCTTTGGACAACCAAATCCACCTCTCCCCAACAAGTTTTATTTTCTTAATTAATAATTAATCAATCTTCCTGTCCATCCTTGACAATTTAATTATCTACTGATTGAAACGCTTAATTATTGCAGTACTCAACACCTTGGAGCACTGTATAATGTAAATAGTATTTTTATATAAAAATTAATAAAATAGTGTGACACTAATATTTTTGTAATTGGTAATTAATTTGTTGGGTTTCTCTTTAACGATTTCTGTCATGTATGCTGTTGTGGTACGTAATGCTAGATCATACTTTCCTCGTGGTTATTTGTTTAGGGAAACAGGTTTTAAGAAATCATTCATTTTGTTAGAGAATGACGAAGCATTTGATTATAAGAGTAGAATTTGGGTGGAAAGAAAATAAATTATCTAGAATTAAATTTTATAAACAATATCAATTGAAGGCATTTGATTAGGTTAATTTTCTACCTAGAAATTATCTAAAAATAAATAAAATATACTATACATGCAAAATATTCAAAAAACTAAATATATATATATACACGCAGCTTCAGATTGAAGGAGCTACCGCTGTCATTGCCAGTCACCGACTCCATCACTTACTACAAATCTTGTCGCCTTCATCACAACCATCATCTCCACCCCCACCATTGACTCCTCCTCCTACTTCTTCTCATCATCATCTTGTTCTTCCATCCTTTCCTTATATCTCGCCATCGCCATCATCTTCTCCTCATCTTCTTCTGCTTCCATCCTCACTATAGATCTCGCCATCGCCAATGACACTGTCCATAACTCAACTCATCTCTGCCATCGCCAATGACACTGTCCATAACTCAACTCATCTCTGCCATCGCCAATGACACTGTCCATAACTCAACTCATCTCTGCCATCGCTATCGTCTGAATCGCTATTTCTAGAGTCCCTCTTCATCAATTTTGTTGTTCGCCAATGACACCGTTACCTCCATTGCCACTGTCGAGTTTCCCTCGTCGTCATCATTGTTGTCCCCTCGGTTGTTGTCTCTCGTTCAACCATTCTTCTTTTTCTTTGCCCTTGTCAAATCGCTCCATTTCTCTTTACCTAGAAAATCTATTTGAGGCCCCCATGGGAAAATGAATTCCAATAAAAGTGGGAAAATATGGTCACGTGAACTAAAGTGAGAAAATATTTTTCATGGAAAAATTAGTAAATCAAACACTACAAAATCTAGAATTTAGATAGAAATTAGTTATTTTTCATGAAAAAAAAGTGTGCAATCAAACACACCCGTGGAAGAAAAGCACCATCTACCTAATGCATTCCCTGCGTTAATCCATTTATTTTTAAAAAGTAGAGGGATTTGGTGGGAGATGGTGAAAGAAAAGTCTATTCAAATTTTTTTTAAGTTTAATATGAGTTATAATTAAGAATATTACATAAGATATGATTGTAAATATAAATAATTAGTGAGTAAAAATTCATGTGCCTTGTTCGATAATCAAGTTTTTGATATTAATTATTTATTAAGCATCGATGTGATACTATTTGATGTGAAATAAATAATAGACACAAACATTGTGTTAGCATGCATGGTTTAACAAATTGTTGGTATCTATAGGTAAACGTGGAATACAATTTATTTTATAGATAATAGGTTACAAAAGAGATAATTTTTTTTATTCTTAACCCCAAAGCAAGTTTACTGAAATTCACAGTTTCTCTAAATTAATTATTTTAAACAACAAAATATACTGCCAAGTTGACTGAAATTCACTCTTTCTCTAAGTTGCAGCATAAATTAATATGAATGTCTTGTACAAGAAAAATAGGATATTTTAAAAATATACTAAATTCATTGAATATACAATTTGTATGTTTAGTTACCATATTTTGAGTTGATCGTGTCTTGAATTTAAGTCCCATAAATCTCATACGCTCTTCAGTTCCTTCCCCCTCTCCAAGTCTCATTTTCCAGAATCCATAGAAAAGAGAAATGGGAATTTTCCAATTTTCACTCATAGCTGCCGCGTGTTGGAAAATTCATCATGGATGGGTGGCCAAACGAACTGTAAAGTTTCACGTGGATTAGGGGCCCTTCCTCGTCTTAACCCTTTCTGGCTCCCTTATATTAATTATTTAATTCCCCCACGTGAACGGCCAAGTTGCCCAATAATGGACCTGAGGCCTCTCATTCTATTTTATAAGGTTTTTTTTTTTTTCTCCATTTTTTCTCTATTACTGGTCAGATCTAGCAAAATATCGATCTATGCCCCTATGGCCGATTCAGAGATCATATTGTCGTGGGATGACTCATCACGTGGCTTCTTTGGTGGTCCAGTCAATGTTGTACCAACTCACAATAATAATACATAAGAACAGTAATAATACTACCTTAATGACCTAGCTAGCTAAATAAATTAATTTCTTCATTGTTTACTCCCCCCTGTGGGATGTTTTTTTATATCTAATTTTGAACAACTCCAAAGCACCGAGCATCCCTCCCCACCACCTTTGTAGTATAAATACCATCCCCCCACCTCCCCATATTCCTTCAGGGCTCCAACTCAAACTAAAACTTGGCTTGTGTATTTAAAACATTTAGTGCTCCGACTTTTCCCTTCGCCTCCATCCACCACCCTTCACCGCCGAGGAAAAGATGGAGCCAGCCAAGCACCCCGCCGGCAGAGCCATGATCCTCGGCATTGGCACCGCCAATCCGGAGAACTACGTGTACCAGGCAGATTATCCCGATTTTTACTTCAGGGTCACCAAAGGCGAGCACATGCCCGATCTTAAAGAGAAGATGAAGCGCATTTGTAAGTTTATTTTTTACGGCACGTCACACATACACACAAACACATACACATATATAGTAGTACGTAGTATTTAGGATTGCCATATATGTTGAAGCTTGACTTGATTTGATTGATATGTATAGGTGAGAAGACATGCATCAAGAAGCGTCATATGTATCTCACTGAAGAAATGTTGGAAGGGATGCCAAATTTGTGTGCTTGTTTGGCTCCGTCTATGGACGCCCGTCAAGAGATCTTGGTCGAGGAGATTCCAAAGCTGGCCAAAGTATCATCACTCAAAGCAATTGAAGATTGGGGTCAGCCTCTTTCAAAGATTACTCATTTGGTGTTTGGCACCACCTCTGGCCTTGATATGCCTGGATCTGATCTCAGACTTGTGGAGCTCCTTGGGCTCAACCCAAACGTTCAGCGATACATGCTTTGCCACCAAGCTTGCGCTGGTGGTGGCTGCATTCTCCGCCTAGCGAAAGATATCGCTGAGAATAACCCTGGTGCAAGAGTTCTTGCTGTTTGCTCAGAGCTCACTGTTTGCATTTTCAGTGGCACTTGTCATACCCATTCTGATTTGCTTGTTAGCCAGGCACTATTTGGTGATGGGTCATCCGCTTTGATTGTCGGATCAGAACCTGATACAACAATTGAAACTCCACTCTTCGAAGTTGTGGGAGCATACCAACATACCATTCCCAACTCTAGGGAAGCAGTAGAAATCCACTCTCGTGAAGCTGGCCTCATTGTCTACTTGGCCAAGAGCTTGCCCGGCCATGTATCCAACAACATCGAGAAATGCTTGATTGATGCTTTCACTCCACACGGAGTTAGCGACTGGAACTCACTTTTCTGGGTGGCTCATCCTGGCGGCCGAGCAGTTTTGGATCTCATCGAATCCAACCTGAGCTTGAAGGAGGAGAAGCTCCTCGCCAGCCGACACATTCTTAGCGAGTACGGAAACATGGCCAGCGCTTGTGTGTTCTTTGTCTTGGACGAGATAAGAAAAAGATCGATTAAAGAAGGGAAGAGCACCACCGGTGAGGGATGCGAATATGGTATTCTCTGTGGATTTGGGCCAGGTTTAACCATAGAGTCCGTTGCTCTGAGAAGCATCCCGCTGAATTGAGGAAAGCAGCCGTTGCAGGTGCATGGACATGATCTAGTAGTAACAAGTAATAAATTTGTTAATGTGTGTAATAACGAGACGCCCAAAAAATTGTTGGCAGAGCTGTCTGGACGTTGCACCAAATGGGCCAGCCCTTCATGTCTTCATTTTTACTTACGAATTATATAATGTTGTTATTGAATTAAATACCAAAATCATCTCGTTATCAAATTAAATACAAGTCTTCTCATGTTCGTGTTATACAAACACACACACATTTGTATCACCTCTTCTTTTGCCTAAAATGAAAATTGCGCTATATTTTTATATGTTTTCTGAATCCAATAATGTAAAAAGGGTTTTACAAGAAATATGGCCAATAAAAAAAAAATGACGTGCTAACTAGCACTATTCTTATCAATATAATTACTTACACTGATATTTTTTTCGGGGATATATATATATATATTATATTTGAAACTTCAATACAGAAGTTCTGTTCGTCTAGGGTTGCACTATTTTTGAGTTTGTTGGGTTAGTTCCTATTCTTGTAAAATCAAGTTTTTAATTAATTGAATGGATGCATAATAGGAGTTTAATATCAAACTCAATACAGGTAGCATTGGGTGAATCTAAGACTTTAATACTATAGATCTGGCTTGTTTTCTCGTTTAGATCTCAAAATAATCTGTGTCATATATTTTAAAATTCAAAAGATAAGGATTAAACTGATACATTAATCATTCAAATTACAGCCATCTCAAGTAAAAAAAACTATAAAGCTGGCCGTGAAAGTGAAGATTCCCAGATCAGTCAAGAAAGGCTTCTTGCTCCCATTCCTAGTCCTAGCTTGCTCATCGGACTCTGTAATATTATATATAATAAAATTTTCGAATCACACGACCACAGTAGAAGCCACCACTCCATATTGGTCGCCGAGGTTCATTGAACGCTCGTCATTCCACCAACTCCAAACATGGTAATCAAATGAGACCAACAAATCCATTGATTCAGAACCACTAGGGGTTCAAAACATTAGAAAAAGCAATATGTGTCCAAAATAGCAATCTTTTGGCCGTGTGAAACTGAAACCAACAAATCCATTGATTTTTTACATAGGAAAGAAAAACAAAGAAAACCAACAACCCACTTTTACTTTTCTGTTCCTTTTCGTTTTTGCTAAGAATAATGCTTTGTGTCATGACTGATGACAGTCATGACACAAGGTGGCAGCACACCCAATGGTGTGCTGCCACGTAGGCATCATGACTGTCATCAGTCATGACGCCTAGCATTACTCTTTTGCTAAATAACCCACTTTTAGTTTTCATCTTTTTTTATAAGATATTCATTGTCTTTTCAACCCACAGATGTAAGAAATTACAATAATCAGAAAAGAAGCCCCAACGATAGTTGGGGATAAGCACGTAAAGAGTGTGAATTGTACTCGCTATATAATCGGTGGAAGATCTGGTGTTCGATTTTGGCTATTGAGTTCTGTTATTAATACCTCTTATAAAAATTTTGAGATTGTGCTGCAGGATCGTGAGGAATTTCAAAATGCAAAGCCTTTAAGATGAAAGATATCAAAAGGTTGAGAAGAGAAAAAGAATTACTGATTAGTCATATGCACGACACTGTTCTAAGTAAAAAGGACGATCTGACTGAGGAAAGGAACTTAAAGGCCACGCTACTATATTATAATATAATAAAACAATATTGGCGTTCAATTAGCTGAAAAATTAAACAACGCAGTTAAGGTCCAAATTCCGCGTCTCGATGGTGCAAAAGGTGAAATCCCTCATTTTAAAGCTCCTCATATATTGTATTATACACGTGAAAGGAGTTAATCATGATACACGATAGTGCACTAAGTAGGCGGCACAGTGCATGAAAAATTTCGCCATCTTTGTGAGCATAACCGAATATGTTAACAGAATCTGAAGAGATAATTAGGATTGGGGTGAAATTAGTTTATCATTTTCAGTTTAAACAGATTAAGATATAAAACTCACAATTGAGCTCATTTTTATACTTATTTGTGTATATAAACAATGTACCATATATAATAGGACGGCGATGCTTGTTGCCCGCTTTGCTCGTCAATGAGGGGGTGCGGGTCTCATGCACGTGGGCCCATGTGCATGGGACCCGCGCCCCCCTCACTGGCGGACAAATGCTATATTGCTCGCCAGTGAGCAACATAACATTATAGTATAATAAGAATACCTATATACAGAAAAAATTATACAATTTTATTTTTCTGATCATCTTTTTTTTCTCTAACAAATAATATTAAATTTTCTTTTTGAAGCTTGTTTTTGCTGAGATTTTCATATATATATATATATATATGAAATATTTATTAAAATACTACAATAGAAAAGGCTAGACAGATCGTCGTGAAGGTCGGTCAAAGCTAACTACCTCCCTTGAAGGTGTCAAATTAATTTTGATTCCAAATAAAATAAAATAAAACTCCTTGACCACAAGGGTAATTATATTATAAAAATATATAAGCAAGTCACACGTCTTAGTAAAACAAAAGACACCAACTTTCTCCACTGCTCCGTTGATTAGTAGCTGCCGTAGTTTCTAAAGCAAGAAGCAACCATTGTATATATGTATCAACCAAAAAAAAAAAGCATTTAATATAACACAAATATATATATATATATATTAATAGGCACTTGGCTGGTTGCAGCTTTGAAACGTTAATGATCTGATCAATGGCCGTGTGACTCATCATTCTGCTAGCTAGCTAGCTTCAACTTCATTATTTCCTGCGTACCAAGAAAGGAACAAGAAAACTTAATTAATTATTTCCCAAATCTTTTCTCTCGATGTATTCATTGGCATATGAACATATTGTTTTCATTTAATCTTCTCTCTCTTCTTTTTTTTTTTTGGCTATATGAAACTGATAATTTGGACCTGAACAGCCTCCAATTGTTGAAGAACTGGCAAAAAATAATAAAAAAATGATTAGGACTTTGAACTAATTAAGTATCGACTCTAATTAAAATCATTAAAAATAGAAAACCTTTAAACACTAGCATCTATAGAATGAAAATTTTCACCAGATTTAGCCTGATGGCCACCTAACCAACGACTTGAAATATCATTTTATTTATGGATTTAGTCTGGTATCTGCTGGTAGCTTCTCCAATATGATATGATATGATTACATATGTACGAGGACTTGGTGTACATGATGATTTTATGTATACAAAATAAAATATAAGAAAATTCTTGGATGATTTGAAAATAAATCCTTATGAAGAAGAATTCAACTCATGATATCATACGCTACGTTCTTTGAACATCCCGTTAATCTTTTTATCTTTGTTACTTCCACAGCAAGTCATCACTTTCAAAGTCTGCACATTACATGCAAGCTTTGACTATTTTATTCTTTATTACAGACAGAAAAGTTCAATTCCATTTGTTCAACTATTTGTCTGTCACGTTTGTAATTTTTTTGTATATACGCGCGTGTTTTTGATTGTAGAGTTGGTTTGGTCTTCCCCTTTTTATATATATATATATATATAGTCACACATAATATTCATTTTATTATATCAATAAACACTCATTTTGGTGACTACTAACACCTTGTCAATTGTTTTAAGTAATCACAATTAGCTTTGCTAATAGCTAATTTAAACCCGCAAGATTCAAATTAGGATAAACTTAAAGAATAATTTTATTATTACTATGTCAAACTTCATTTTTATTTAAATTTTGACTATAAAAATAAATGTTAAATTACAATATTGTCCAATAAGTCTTTATTTAAAAGCTTCTATTATTTTACTTTCACGCACAATAATATGGACCACTCTCTTAATTAGTTATAAAAGAAAAAAAAGTATTTAATTAGTACTTGTAGATGCATTTTATTTGAAAATAGTGCAAGATCATCTTAAAGTATGGAGAGTACTGAGATGCAACTTAGGTGATGACAATCTCAAGAGAGGCTGACGGGTGACGGCACGGAGCCAAACACTTACATGGACCAAAAGAGAGCACGAACGAACATCAAACAAGACTAAAAAAACATACACTAAACCACTAGATCAAGACAAATGAAGCCCACATAACATAAGCATCACTGAAAACCTTCCTTGATCAGGGTTCCCAGTGGCAGGACGTCTCTACCTATAGGTAACTGTAGAGACGTATATAACAATATGTAACAATTGTTAATGTAACAATATGTTTTGTTGTATATATATAACAATTTAATCTTTTTCTAATGGGATATGTTTACAGTGAACAGATTTACTTGTAGCTTAGTAATTACAATCGAATTCAAACTTTTACTAGCAAATAAATTAAAAGAAAGAAAACATCGACCGCTGCAATAAACAAACCTATTTTGACAACCTAATTAATTAATTAATTAATTAGTCCGTCCGTCATATTTTATTCCAAGTGTTTGTTGGAATAACTACGAAGAATTTGTCAAAAGGTGGATTTTATTCTGACACATATTGATCAAGTCGCCAACACATCCAAAATTAATCAACGAACGCACCGCCTTAAACTAATGACTAAGCAAGTAGCAACCAACACTCCTCAGCCGCCACAAAATATAATAAATTTAGTCTTAATTTATTTTACTATTTTGAAGGCAAGCTTTGGCAGTTGGCAATAATGATAAATATTATTCTTTTGTAAGTTTAAGTTGTCAAAATAATCTCTCTCTCTCTCTCTCTCTCTCTCTCTCTCCCTCTCTTGTAAAATTAGGCTAAGGGTTCATATAAAAAAAAATCTACGATAAATCCAATGAATTAGATAGCCCTTTTCTTATTTTACTTGTTTTATAACAACATCTATAAAAAAAAACTTTAGTGTGTGACACAAAATTCAATACATGCAGAAGTAAACTTGTCCTTTGCTTGCTGGGTTGAACAATTCGACCTAGATGTATCACTATCGAGTATCTTGATGGCTGAAATTTGAAAACATATATGATAAATGAATCTACCAACATTAATTTAAAAAAAAATAATACCCCTAGCTCCCAAAACTCAAGCAAATGAGGAAGAAAAAGTAAGAGAAAGAAGTTGAGGGTTGTTAGGGCTGGGGGCATCAGCATTAAACGCACCACTAATATATACTCCTAATTAATCTATACCATATTCTAGCTAGCAATTCTCTAATTTTATAAACCTACACCTTACCATCATATTAAAAATCGAATAACATGCATCACGCATGCCTTCTATGTCCTAAGTAATTGAAGTTTGAAGAAGCCCATTTTTTTTTTTTTCATTTAAGAAATTAATTAATTAATGAAACTACTAGGTCACTGATTGTGTCATCCTTCATTGACCTAAAGGATTAGCAGGCAACGAAATATGCGTGTTTTTCTTTGGGATATATATATATATATATATATATATAAGAAACAAAAGATGTGGAATTCAGGCCATCTTGCTGCCAAAGTTTGATGAGAACAGACTCTTATTCTGTTATGGGAACTGCTTATATAATATATTCACATAATTTTTATGTAAAATATCATATATAAAATCGCAATAAAATCCTTATAAATTACATGTCATATATATATTTTTTATTTATTCAGATTATATATTATATATTATTATGTAATAATATATTATTTATTATAGATATTATATATCACGCAATATTATAGTTATAGTATATGACATTTATTATTCAATATATTATATATAATGTCTATACATAATGAAAATACTAGATATTATATATTATATAAAATATATAATGATAATATATATTTTATAAAAATATATTACTTATATTTTACAAAAGCATCTAAATTATGAAATTCTTTAAGTTAATATATATCACACTTGTAATTGAAAATGTTAAGAAAATTTATTAATTAAATATCATAATTATTATACTAAACGTCTTCTATTTTATAATTTGCATAAAAGAACATCAAACCCCCTACCTAAAAGTAACTATTTATCCTTTTTATCATTCTAGTAGTAGTAGTTATAATAATTTATGAGCTTTCCTTTTTATTGAGTATATAACTATATATAATACTAACTACTTATAACGTATTTTATTTTAAGTAAGTTAATAATTTATTAACAAATAAGTTATTAAAACTTTATAAGCTTCTATTATTTAAGCTAAGCAAAGCATGCTCTTCATATTTTAGAATCTTTAGTTCTAAGTTCAATTTTTGCTGTGTGTAAGTTCCCTTGAAATTTTTTCTATAACTTGGTTTTGGATTCATTCGCTTTATAATTGTTGTTCTTCAAAGATTTGTACTTTAATAATTTAATTCATTATACTCTTTAAGATAATTATCCATGCATCTTATATAGTTAGGATCATTAATGAGTCGAGTCCTTCGCGAATTGCTCGGTATTCGATTAGCCAAAAGTTTGTTTGAATTCATTTGTTAAGATAGACAAAAAAAATTTAAACTTAACTTTAAAACTCGATTTGTAAATGAATTGACTTTAAATTTAGTAAACTTTGACTCGTTAAAACTTGTGAATAGACTCAATTAAAGGCTCATGATGAACATGCTCAATTAAAAGTTCACAAATAATCTCATGAACATGTTTATTTATAAATATATTAATAAACTCATTTATAATTTTATAAATATATTATTTAATATAAAATTATCAAACTTTAAATTTATTTTTTAATAGAAATGAAATTAGAAGCAAAATATAATTTGAAATTCCGTCTCTTTTAAATGAATGTAAAGACAGAATAATTTTTGTCTCTATACAAGATTGGAGTTTAATTTTCAATATCTTTCTTCTCCATTTTTCTCAAATCTCACCTGAGTCATTTTTCTCGATCTTCATTTCACTAACCTTCTTCATCATCGCTACTATTTATCTCCTCTTGTTAATGCCATCAGTTGCGTTCGTCTTCACCATCTCTGTCAACTTCGCCATTCTTCTTTGTTACCTTCATCACTTCTACTGTTCATCGTTGTCGTTGCCATGCACCTCTATTATCTGTCGTGGTTTACACTCTCAATGTTGTCCCCTTCTCTCATTATTTTCAAAACCTTATCAATGTCACTCCAAGCTCGAGTTTAAATTTGACTAATGTAAATCGAGCGCAAGCTCGAACAGACTTTCAAACTCAATTTAAACTTGAGCTTAATATTTTTTTTTTTTTTTTTTGCAAACTTTCAAACTCAGGTCAAACTTGAGTTTAATATTTTTTTGCCAAGCCTAATTGAGCTGAAGTTAGCAAAACTTGGCTAGATTTGCATACCTATTCTGTAGTTTAAATTTTCTGTCCATACACTTCCTTTGAATTATTTCTTACAAAATTAGTTTCTATATTTCATTAAAATTGTCATAATATTCCATTTATCAATAACACCGTTAGTTAATTAGACTAAAACTTAAAAAAAAAAAAAAATGGAGGTCGAAACCCATTTGTATCCGACCATAAGCGGAATCGAACAAATGGGTTGTGGCCGAAACCCATCTGGTTGATTCCCATAACGGCCGAACTTTGCCAACGTTGTTGGAACCTAGCGATGGAAGAGAGAGAGTTCGATAACAGGTTCTGCCAGCGATCGATCGCCTCTCCTCACCCTCGCTCTCGCTCGCTCTCTCTCAATCCTCACCTCGATCTCTTATTGCTCTTCTCTTTGTTATCTTTCACGCCGCCTGGAGTCACCGCCACCGCACTGCCTTCCATCGTACACCACACCACCGTTTCCTTCTCCGTTATCGTCAAATAACCATTGCGAAGCTACCGACGTCCCCCCGCTCTCATAATCTCTCTCTCTGCGTCTTGTTCACGGCATTCACTGCACCTGCTGTCAATTAAGAGTAAAATAACCAGATTGGTTTTGCGGGTCAAATCCGGCAACAGCCGAAATCAATGGGTAGGGTCTTCGATATTTTTAATTTTTTTAAATTATTCTACTTTCTTTATGTAATTAGTCAAATTAAGATTCATTTTGTTTTAATTTTACTCTAAATGACAGCGTTACTAATAAATGGGAGTATTCTAGCGATTTTTTTTTTTTAAAAAGTACTGGAATTAATTTGCACAAAATAAACCATAGAAAATAAGCCTAAATTATAAGAGATGTACAACAACTTACCCTAATAATTACAATATACTTTGTACCTATGGGACCAAAAAAAAAGAGGGGGGTCAAGTCCTTGTGGCCAACCCATACGCATGTGATGTGAATGCCTGACGACCGTTTCAGAAATCTTTCTTCAGTTTCAGTTTTAGTATCTAATATATATATAGTGTGTGAAGTTCACATTCAAATAAGAAAAATAATAATGTTATTTTATTAAGTGTGTTCAACCAAATATATGAAACTTTTTAGCACATAAATATATAAAGAGCTTATCTCATATCATTTCATCTACATTTATTTGTAAAATTTGAATTAAAGGCTAGTACTACAGGCTTCATTTAAAAATAAAGAGTAAAAACTATAACCACTCGAAGCAATAGTTGTACCTTGTAACTCAAGGTCACAATATTCAAGTTGCTAAAATAATTATTAAAAAAAAAAAAAAAACAAGGGTATAACAGCATATAAAAAGACAATCCCCACCACTAGCGATCAAAAAAAACAAAAAAAAAAACTTGTACACTGGTGACAATAGTGCAATAGTAATAGAAATACCATTGATGCTTCGCGTGGATCATGCAGCTATCTAATCATTATATTAGTGTGCACCTTTTTTAAGTAACCACAGTTAGAAACCTTAAAAAATCGTAATGCTTTCGACCGCTTTATCCCATGGAACCCACAACGCATTATACAGCGGGAATCCCGTCTAAACAACATGATTAGAAAAATATGATATGCTTTCGGCTCATGGATTCAGCCCCCCAAAAAACCAGATTGTTGTTCCTACAATAATCAATTAATCAATTGAGCATTGATCCGACATTTCTCGCTGTCAGACCAAACAGAGAGATGCACGTCCAAGGATCACGAGGGAACACGAACAAAAGAGCCCATCCCCCAACCCACAACACAATGAAGAAAAAGACCACATAAAATGACAATATCATCCAGTTATTGTCATTTAAAACTAGAGGTAATCTTGAGTACTCTCGTTCATACAGTCGTTTGGGCACCACCATACCATTGAGGCATTATTTTTAAAGGAATACAGCGTTTTAAGTTTCCTATTTTTATTCAAGATAGGATCAAACAGAACAGAACAAAACCCGGAAGCTTGTCTGAATTCATGCCTATTTACAGTCAAAATTGCATTTAGAAAAGATGCAAATTCAAATTCTTGATATTTGTCCCTCCTTAACGATGTAACTGTAACGAGAAATGACAAGAGATAGAAAAAGGAAAAGGAAACACACCCACCTTTTTAAGGCAGCAACCTTCGTCTTTCAGCAGCTTTTAAGGCTAAGCACCGTTGGCTGGAGGAGCAGAAGGCATTTGGCCATCAGAACTGTCATCAATGTCTATATCTTTCACACCAGAGGTTAGTGATGTTGTTGAGTCAGATTTTTCATCCTTTCTCCTGTCGTCCTCATCCTCAGATGCATCTTCCAGCGATGATCCTTTCCCCCTGAGTTCTTTCACTTTCAGGAACTCATCGTAATGAGCTCGCCTGAGCTCCCTAAAACTCTTGCTTCTATCTGTTTCAGAATCTGACAGAGCTGTCCCAACACGGAGATCAGCAAACATGCATCATATTAGCATGGTGTCAGCAATGCTATGTTGCCCACTGTTGGGCAACATAGCATTTGCCTGACAGTGAAGGGGTGTCGGCCCCATGCACGTGGGGCCCGCCTGCATGGGACCCGTGCCCCCCTCACTGTCGGGCAAATGCTATGTTGCCCGGCAGTGGGCAACATAGCATTGCCGAGCATAGTGTTTATTAAAGTTAGCAAGAGAATCAACAAAAATCGTGTGAGAGAGCGCCAAAAGAAAAAAAGAGGGGAAAAACAACTTCAGCAGTAAGCTTCATTTTGACAGCTGACAATCTTCCAAGGAAAAACTTAATACTTCAAAACTAGAGGAATAAGGCAAAACGGGGTGTGAAGTATCCACAAACCATTCGAAGAAAGAATATATTGCAAAGGAAATAACAATAGCATTCAGATGCATTCAATAAAGACAAGGGGTGAAGTTGAAAAGGAAGAAAGCTGTCATGGGCCAGAAGGATTGTTGAAAAATTTCCACAAATCACTCCAAGAAAGAATATCTTGGTAAAGAAATAATAATAATAATAATAATAATAATAATAATAATAATAATAATAATAATAAGGTATATTCAATAAAGATAGAAGATAGAGATGAAAATGAAAAAAGCCTTGAACTCCCAGAGAATTTATACTACAAGCTCCCAGTGCATAAATCAAGAAATTCCAAGCATTCTCAATTTGATAAGGACAGCAGTTAGCATTTCACCTTTTTTGACTCTCCATTTCATACAGGGTTCTCAATAGAAAATTAGATTAAAAAATTCACAGAAAAAACTGGCTTAAAAGAGTCTATAATCCCTAACCAAAAAAAAAAAGAAAAGATTCTATATTAGAGTGTTTAATAATCTCTAGAAAAAGCATTTCGTTAAGTCATTTTGTAGCACATGATTAGAAAGTGACTAGCACTATTAGAATGGGCAAAAATATAAAATATATTCTTCCCTTTTCACTAGTGTTTTCCCAGTCCAAAAAGTTTTTTTTTAAAGCAAAAAAAAGTAGTTCCCAAACGCCTTCAGTTTTTCTTAGCTGAAAATCAACTAAAAGAGGCTGGTTCCAAAGAAGTCCTTGAGTCACCTCTAGTAATCACAACAAATAAGGAACCAATCAATAGAAAATAGCAATGAGCCCAGCCTACTTGAGGTCATGTATAAAGGAAAAGAAAAAAAAAATATTAGGGATACAGCCTTGCATGGGAACAAACAGAAGAGAGGGAGTCAGGGAAAAAGCAAGAACCTTCATCAGTTTCATCCATGGGTTCCGCCTCATCATCAGATGACCAGCCACCAGACTGCCAGGACTTATTGCCACTGGAAGAAGCCACATCATTCAGAGCAGAACGTATTGCTTCTGCATGAGTGGCATCGGCAGTGAACTCATCAAAACTCTCTCTTGGTGACAAAGATCCTGCAATAGTGATGTAGTTGATTTGTGAGTACACAATTACACTTTTTCTTCCTGGAATAAAAGCTTCAATAATAGCCATAACTTCCCAAAAACATTTAGCATTCTGCTAGGATTTGTCGTGTAGGCAAATTTTGTTCGATAAATCAACTCATCATCTGTCACAAACATTGTAAAAGTTCACGAAGAATCATGTGATTAAAATTTGAAGTGCTACAAGTCTTTAAGAATGCTATATACAAGCACAAATAAACTTCAAGCAAAATCGAAGAAAAACAATATTTGACATGTGTTGATATTTTGCCCATAACCCATTCATGTGACATCCAATTAACCTGATTTTCAAAGTGTTGCTACAACTTCATGTCTCACAAAGATTTTCAGATTCTGACCCTTGAGGGATCAAAAATAAGATGAAGTTGGTAGTAGTTACAGCGAAAGATCTTTTGAACAAACTCATTTGAATACAGTTATGCAGGTCATTCAAACAGACACAAGATTCCGACAGTAATGTCCTTGCACCCCATCAAACACATGAAAAAAAAAAAAACTTAATCTAAAAGAATCTTATTCTATATGGGAACTTCTACTACTGTACAAGAACTGTTTTATAACAGCTAGGTTAATGATTTTGAGAGTTCTTTCAGACTAAGAGTGGGCCGCATTGAGAGGTTATTGATGAAAAAGAATTTTGAAGAGGAAGAAGAAACCACCATTGATTAACGAGCTTCAAGCGGTTGAATTCTCAATAATAGTAGTATAATCTGTAAAGAAATGGTTTCTATTTTGTATAATGTCCAGCAAAATATTGACAAAGATAAAAAAAAAAAATGGAAGCAGTGTCAAGGAAGCTGAACTTTCAATTTTAAGTTGGTGTGTGTCTAGCAACTAGGTAAGATTGTTAGTTTAAAACTTATGTTTCTGTTGTTTTTAGTGTTTGTTGGATCCACTACTGAATCTCTATAGTTTTCTTCCAGTTCTCAGGTTCACTCAAAATCACCACACTTTATTTAATTGTGTGGTGATCACACTTTATTGAATATAAATTCCATAAGCCAGATAAATTGAACCAAAAGGGATTCATCTGAGGTACTTTTCATACTGACCACCATATAGGTCCAATTGTTTCAGAGCTTATAATGATATTCATTTACCTAATTTTTCTCATTTGATACCAGAGCTTGTTCCCCAGGAGTGGCAGGAAAGAAAAAGAAGAGAATGAATGGATATGGATGACTCCCCATCACAAAGAAGTCTTAACCCAATTTCTGAAAACCTATTAAACATCTCCGTTTCTTATTCTACCCCATGTATTCCGCAATAGTAAAGCATAAATTACCACGATTTGCTTGATAAATAGTGTTGTGCAAATTATCTTTTTCTTTTTCCGAGCATTCATCAGCAGAACCATAAGTAGCATATATGTAGCCAAAATGTAAGTCAAAATGTCACGAGAGTGATTGCTGTCACGATAATGGTTGAATAATGGGGGGGTGAAAGTGTAACTAACAATTCTAGAATGTAGCGAAAAGATTGGTTAGTTAGTTAAGCAAGCTGATTTCAAATTTTTGTAAATAAGGCAAGTGGCCTTTGGCGCCTAAGGATGGGCAAGGGCAGTATATATAGCTCTAATGCCATTCTCCCAAACTACTTAGAGAATTATCAATACATTCATTCTCTCCCGCCATCTCTCTCTCTCTCTCGTCTTCTTCGAACCTTTTGGTTACTTCTACATTCCTCTCGACTGAAGAGGAATTCAGCTTGTCAAAATCGAAGTTCTAACAATTCTGGTATCAAGGCAGATCTAGGGCTGCGATCTCATTGGAATTCACAATGGCTGACGGCACAAGGATGAAGCAAATGGAGGCTCAACTGCAACAAGTCACAATGGCGATGTCCGACATGCAGATGCAGATGGGTGGTCTTGAATCGTCCATGGAGGCAATAGTGGAAAGGAGAATTGAAGGCTCGGCCATGGAGCGATGGAGGGATGAAAATTGAGAGCAACATAATCAATTGAATGACCAAATGCAGATGTTTATACGCATGGCCACAAGTTAGAACCAAGTAAGGCTCTCATCGGATTTCCCTCCACGGGAGCGATCCGATCCCATCCTATCTGTCGTCCCATGTGGAAGGTGCATCTGAATTCGGGGGTGATCCGACAATGGTAGAGGAGAATCACGTGGAGAGGCTGCAGGGCAGCGTCATGACCCTATGAGCAATAAAAGAATATTATTGTAATAGGATAAAATAGTTTGTTAGGGATATTTTAGCAAGTGATTAGAAGCACATGGGAGCATGTGCTAGGCTATTAGAAGGCAAATATGCCTATAAAAGATTGTTGTAATAATTTGTTTTGTTATCCAAGAAATTAATGAATTGAAATCTGTTTTTCTCCTCTTCCAAATTCTCTCCCTCTTTTCTGTTCTTCTAATCCCCCTAACACTTCTTCTAATCTCTCCCTCATTCTCTCAAATTCCTCCTTAATTTCCTTCCGTTCCTGGCCGTAGCAGGATCAGATTCTTCCGATTCCCAAACTGATCCTCGGTTAAGCCCTAGGATCATGACAAATGGTATCAACGCAGTCCATCATTGGCTGTGGTTTTGATTCGAGTTCTGACGGTGATTATCAGTGAGTTCCGACAGTGATTATAGGCTGCTAATTTCCGACTGAATGAGAGCAAGCAATTTAGACTCGAAACTATACGCGGATTCCGTTTGAAGAGACGGATTCCTCCGACTTCTTTGCTGGTGAGTTCCTACACCCTAGGCTGCTAATTTCCAAGTCGGAAGGCGTTTGAGGCGAGAATATGAGGCTTGGTAGCAGGCGAGCCAAGAAGTCGCGACTGGTGTAAGAGTTCCAAGAGATCGCGATTGTGTAGCGAGGTTCGGTTGGAAGGCAACGAAGGAAGGGTGGTCTACGACCACTGAAGTGCGACTGTTGAGGAGAGCGTGAGTCCGTCGGAGGTGAAGCGGATGACCCAGAGAGTTGCTACCAGACCAATAAGCTTCTTGTAGGCGCGACTGGGTGTTGCGGTTTTGATCGAGAAATTCTGACTAGAGTTCTATGGGGTACTGCCGCTTTGATTGGTCAGTGATTTCGACCCAGACGGTAAGAAGTGGATCTGGGCGACTTCTTGAACCCATTATAGTTGCTACCAGATTTCGAAAATACCAAAGGCGAGCGCAATTGGGCTAGGAGCTTGTGGACGGTGATTGGGTGGCGACCAGTGCAAGGAGGAATTGGGCTTCGATTGATCGAGCAACAATTCCGATCGAAGTTGCTAAAGCCAAGGCAATTCAGCGCATCTAATTCCTATGGGCCTGGTGATTGTTGGTGCTTCAGGCGAGTAAAATTCGATGGGTTATTGAAGCCGAAGTGACTAAAGCGAGAAGGAACAACACCGACGATTCCTGGTGAATTGTGAAGATTGTCGGTGATTGGGCAAGAAGAGTGAATTGAAATAGATTCGTTGAAGATCCATCAAGATGACCCCTTTCGAGGCCTTATACGGGTATAAGCCACCTCTACTACCAGCATTAGCAAGGGAGGTAATTGTGGAGACAGTGGAATCCTACTTACAGCAAAGACAACAAGTGTTGCAGGTGTTGAAGAAGGAATTGGCTAGTGCTCAGAACCGCACAAAGTAGTTTGCTAATAGAAAGAGGATCAACCAAGAGTTTGAGGTCGGCGATCTAGTCTACCTAAAATTCAGAAAGACCCACAGGCAAAACTTGGCCCCAGGTCAAAACTCTAAATTCAGTCCCAAATACTTTGGCCCCTATCCTATTGCAGCAAGGATCGACAGGGTAGCCTAGAAACTGCAGCTGCCACTGGAGTCCCAAATCCACCTCATGTTCCATGTTTCACTTCTGAAAAGGTCGATTGGGACTCATGCAACAAGCACTGCCCCACCCACTCTCTTAATTGAACCGACGGAGGTTCCTGAGCCTGTAGCTATTGTGGATAGGCGCATCATACACCGACATGGGGCCCCATTAATGCAAGTTCTGGTTCGTTGGTCCAATCTCCATTCGAAGAACAACACTTGGGAGTACCTTCCCCAGCTACCTACTTAGTTTCCTAGGGTAGCTGGCCTATTGTGAACTTCTTGAGGACAAGAAGTTGCTACAGGGGAGAGTATTTGCCACGAGAGTGATTGTTGTCACGAGAATGGTTGAATAATGGGGGGGGGGGGGGGGGGGGGGGCGCGCAAGTGTAACTAACAATTCTAGAATGTAGCGGGAAAATTGGTTAGTTAGTTAAGCAAGTTGATTTCAATTTTTTGTAAATAAGGCAAGTGGCCTTTGGTGCCTAAGGATGGGCAGGAGCAATATATATAGCTCTAATGCCATCTTCCAAACTACTTAGAAAATTATCAATACATTCATTCTCTCCCGCCATTTCTCTCTTGATCTCTCTCTCTCTCTCCTGTCTTCTTCGAACCTTCTGGTTACTTCTACATTCCTCTCGGCTGAAGAGGAATTCAACTTGTTAGAATCGGAGTTCTAACACAAAAGTATGTAGATTCCTTGTAAATAGGCACTATCGACAGCATAAATTTGCTTCTTCAAAAACTAGTTGAGGTTTTCAAGATAAATAACCACAAGAAACACAATAACATCAATTAAACTGACTTTACTTTTTACATGGTTCTCTAACTCAAGACATTTCTTCACCGTGTCTTCCTTTTTCTTGTCAGGGAGACTGCATGGACAGGTGAAGGAACCAAGAAGGAAGATGTTCTTTTGGTATAAACAGATCCAAAACCAATTATATGTCACGGTCGAGGGCAAGGGCGCCTATTAATCGAAGGGGTAATGTAGTGTCACGACCCTAGGATTTAGCTAGGGTCTAGGACGGAAATGGGAAGGATTTGGGAGGGAAACGAAGAAGGATTGGAGGGAGATATACAACAGAAATCAAGAGAAATGAGAGAGAATTAGGAAGATTGAGAGGGAGAAAGTAAGGAGGGAAAATATGAATTCACTATATTATTTCAGCATGCCTTTCTCTGCATACTAGGGCCTATTTATAGGCTATTCAACAATAAATGAAATCTGAAAAATAGCATCCATGTGCTCCTAACAACTCACAAAATACCTCCTACTAACTACTACAACCTTAATACAATAATACCCTCCTAACTACCCTTGAGTTGTGACATGTAGTAATAACGGGAATAGGCAGTTGGAGCATAGAAGTGTGTAGAAGCTAGTAGTTAGCTGATTGTAATTCAAATGTTTGGCGCCTCCTTGAGGAGGGTATATAAGCCAGCTCATTTCCCCTTTAGCGGGTATCTGAAAATACAATTGAATCACATTTTTCCTCACCAATCTCTCTCTCGATTCTCCCTCTTTCTCTATCTCTATCTCTCTCCCTCTAATTTCACTGCCTTCGGGTTTCTCATTCGCGCGCAATTCCTTCTGAATTGCGGAAGTAGCCATTGCCAGATTTGAGATCTGACATTATATTTTCTATATTCACTTCATACACTACCAAGTATAGAAGCTCATGTGCTCTTTGGAACCTTTTATTAGGCCCACATGCAAGAAATACCGGGACTTGTGCAATGATTATGTCACCAAATTGAAATTTCCCCTGGACAGTAATTCACTGTAATGTCAGTGGATGACAGAGTGTTAGTACAGACTAACACACATGATCCTACGAAAAGTGCCAATCCCACATAGTGGGGGATTAAGGCTTGATATGTTGTTTGTTGATCCTTAACCTACATGTTTTGCAATGCATATAAATGTGGCACATTCATCTGAACAACAAACCACAAATCAATACAACTTCTAGTATACAAGGAAATCTCAAAGTTTAGTCCAATGGAGATAATCATGGGTGACTGGCCTCAATTTCTGAACCATCAAAGGAACTCCGTGACAGGAAGAAAAAGCTTCCTGGAGAGTAGTTCCTAGTATTGCAATAAATCTATATTCATCAAGCATATTCATGAACATAAGTTTCTCTTAAAATTTAGCCTTCTTAATAGCAACTATTGCAGGAAAAATCATGAGAAATTTGAGTGCACAAAAGTCAAGCCAATTGCTCAATTCCATATTTTTCTAGAATCTAGGTAGAGAACAATATAGACTGAAGAATAAATGAATATAATAATATAATCTAGAAAAGAAGATGCTCAACATACCATCATCATCAATTCTGGGGTGATATGGTGTCTTTGGTTCAGTAATTTTCTGCCTCACAGGTTTATTTGCTTCAATTTCCTCAAGATTAGCTTCATTCCATCTTACACGCCCCCTGGTTCACAGGAAAAAATAGTTACATTAGCACAATCTTAATATACAACTCATTCAAAAGTGCAGATCAGCCAACATCTTATAAGGACTACATCAGTAGAAAAATAATTATATGAGATCACACAATAACAGCAAGTCAATTGCACAATTAAGCATATAGTTTGTGCCTTCCCATAAAGTATCATTTTTGACAGTAGCTCATCTAATAAAGGAATTAAGCTTACTCACTCACTATTAAAGGTGTAATGATGATGCTTATTTATATATGAATATACCAAACAAATAGTTATCATAAACACAAAAGCAACATTGTAATCAAGGATAATAAAATAGGATTGGAGCACTTAGCTCTCTATTGCAAATTTAGGTACATTGGCCCCCACATGATCTCATTGCTCCACGTGTTGGTTTCATCAAGTAACCCATAAAGTATAAACCAAAAGAATGCGTTTCTTTTCTTGTTTGCACTTCCTATATGATAGGTTAGTAGGCAAGCTAATGACTCACTGAAATGGGAACTTGGGAATAATGGCATGCACAGGTACTCTACCTCCAAATTCTCCCTTGCACAAATGAAGCCTCCACTTAAGCATATTTATCTCCAATATACTAACAAGTCAGTCTGACCCCTCCCTTGTCCTAGCAATTCTCCCACCACTACAGATCCCTACAGTCACCACTTAATTTCCCAAGGAAATCTTACAACACTCTACTAGTTGGCTAGGAAGAGGGAGTAGGAAACCACCCAGGATTGAAATTGGAGTCATAGGGCACAGCAAGTGACCACGTGACTCTGCACATGATTGTTGAGGTTTGTTGATGGACCGGGGCTCAAAAGAAACCCAACCCAAGCAAACATGTCCAAATGAAACAAAAACATGTCAAATGCTCTATAACTCCTCAAACTTGAATTCACTTGACCATTGTTGTACTGGCTATAGGTGATTGAGCCAGTCTAATCTAGGTTTATTTAGACCCAAATGGAATACATCTAGATTGGATAAGTATTTATTATAACACAAAAGCTAACCAAAACCAATGTAAGCCAAAATTGAACAAAACCCAACCCAAGTGGGTTCCATATGTAATGCAATCACCAATCAAGACCCGACCCAAGGCCGACCCAACCACACCGGAACAATATCATTAGAATAGTAGCGGCAGAACAATATTTTAATACTTCATATGTTTTAGAATTCTACTTGATTTAGGATTCTACTTCATGTTTCTACTTTATTTAGGATTTTACTTCATGTTGGATTAGGATTTTACTTCATGTTGGATTAGGATTTTATTTTTATTAGGATTTTAGTTGGATTTTGTTTACAAATATTAGATGGATTTGGATTAGCCAAATACTATAAATATGCCTAAGATGTAGAGTTTGTAATCAAGTTTTTCTCAATCAAATTTCAGCAACCTATTTGGATTTTCTTAGCAAAATAGTGTTGTTTTTGCATCTTCTTGAAAGCCAAGTTTCAGCCATTGAAGTTTGTTCTTTCAAGAGTTTATTTTGGTGTGCTTTTTTCACACACGCGTTACACGTTGCGTCAATATGAGTCTGGTTGGTTCCATCTGAGTCTCATCATGTTTGACTTCCAATAGAAGGAATACAGAAAGTATATCACAAGTCTATCCAGACTGAAACAGTAAATAGTCCTACCCATTAGAAATGCCTTTACCTGGAAAGATCAAGGCATTTCTAAGGATACTTGGTGCTCAAGCAGTTCCATACATGAGATGCCAGCAGCCAAGTTCACCCTAAAATGGGAAGAAATGTTCACCCTTAAAGAATCAATGATACTGTTCATTACAAGATACCCAGACCCAGTTACAACATTCTAAGAAGCCCTATTACATGAGACATTGCTCCACCAATGTGAATAAAATTCATGTAGTAGTCATTATGCTTCCCATAATGACAGTAATAGCACGGTAATGTGCATAACAGGCGTTACTGTCACTATGGAGTCAAAACAATCCTGCAGGCAGATGAATACAAAAGAAGAAACACATGACAAGTCACCCCCCCCCCACCCCCCCAAATCACCTTTTATTCTTTCTTATTTGCTTCTTTAAAATCAAATTTACTTCCCAAGTTTCAATCTTTAAGATCTCAATATCTATCAAGTAGCTGAGACATCCATGTGCATATACATATGTATTTGAATGCATACCAAGGGTTGAAGACAGAGAGATAAAAGATGCCTCTCTCCCTCTCCACTTCTGCTCTCTCATTGAAGTCAAGCTGGAACCCCCAGTCATGCAAACAACTCTTTGTACATTATATATGTGCAACTATATATAATGTACAAAGAGTTAATAGTTTAGATATTATATCTTTGGAATGTCAATATGTGCAATTGTAACATTGCTGGATATGGGAAACATTGGTCCATTTATAGCATGGCCTTTATTTTATGCCAAAACTATGCATTTGACTAGAGTGTCAAGAGAATGTAGCTCAACATTTGTTTTTTCAATTTAATTTTCAGGTAACTAGGAAGAATTTCATTAGCAATGTCGTTCAGAAACCACATTATCATAGCAGTCTAATTTGAGGTCCATCAAACCAAATTCATTAGCACATGCCCCACTATATATTAAGATATTAATTCAGCCAACATGAAATTATACAAAAAAAAAAAAAACAGTGGACAATTTGTTTTTCAGTTACCAATATTATTTGGAAAGTACATTGGTCATGATGGCCATAGTTGATGATGTCCATGATACTAAATCATTGTCATTTATAAATGTTAAGAATGTTAATTCCTTAATTATTTTTCTTTTGAGGGGGAGGCATGTTTGACCATGAAAAATTCTCCCGTAGGAAAACTGTGAAGATAATGATAAAGATAGAATTGATACAAATGAGCAAATCTTTATAAGTGGCACACTAGCACTTTGGTTCTTTGTGCCGTAGGTAACATTAAGTAATGGACTGTATTTAGTATTTTGAACTATTCATGCCTCTTAACTGTTTTATGGTGCAAGAAAATATTATTGGGAAAAGTAAATAAAATTCTGTGAACAGCAAGCTAAAGATGGTATAAAATTTATATATAAAACATTTTTACATAGATGATATTGCCTTAGTGGATGAGACAAAAGAAGACATTAAAAATGAGCATGAATCAGGGAGGTAGGGACACCTTAAAATTCAAAAGCTTCAAGTTGATAAGTTAAAAACAGAATATATATATATATATATATAGAGAGAGAGAGAGAGAGTTTCATCTTGAAAAAATAAAAGCGGGATAATACGGAGTGAGATTTGAAGATCAAGTTATTCTAAGAAAAGATTAGTTCAAATATCTTAGATTAATTATTTAAAAAGAAAAAAAAGGATAATTGGAGATGTTAGTCATAGAATTGACGCAGGATAGTTAAAATAAAGAAGTGCTTCCCTTTAAAGTTAAAGAAAAGTTTGTAGGATGGTTATAAGACTAGTTTTGTTATGTGATACAAAATGTTGGATAGTTAAGTCCTAACACATGCAAACATGACCGTACATAAAATAGGAACTAGAGGGGTGGCCGTATGCACTTGCCAACAAACAAATAGAAGTGGTGTTTGGGGTTGGATAGATGTTAAAATTGTATTTTTGGTTGTGCTTTTTTAATAAAAGTATATAAAGGGCTCTTTGGGAATCAAAAAGGCTTTGAACACCAAATCTTGTGTTTGTGTAAGTAATAGAATAGATAATGATAGATGGATGACCATACAAGAAAAAACAAAATTAAAATAGCATTATCCTTAATAAAATTGGAATGATGTCAATTGAAGATAAGATATGCAGGGCAAAATTGAAATGGTTTACACATGTGAAAAGAAGATTAATAGACACACCTGTGTAATGAGTAAATGGAATGGTAGAAGTTTGTAACCAAAAAACAAAGCAGAGGAAGACCAAAGAAAAATTTAGTGAAATATCATACGCATGGCATGAGATATAATGAGCTTGCAGCAGATATAATCATAGATAAAGATTATCAGTGAACAAGAATCCATGAAGCTGACACTTATGCTGTTGAACATTTTTATACATTAAATAAAATCCACCAAAATTATTTTAAAACACCATAAATGTGATTTTTGAAGAAAAAAAGCATATCATCAAATTTTTAGGAGTTATACAAACAGCAAGAAAAAAAAAATCAGTTTCTGCAATTGATACACATCTTTCACTGCACCACCAAATCATGCTGTCGCTGCCGGAACTAATACAATGGTTATTGCTGTTATTTAAAACCCCAAACACGTTTTTATGTTTTATTGCTCCAATTACATATGGATAACATGTGATTGCTGCTACAACTATTCGGTTATCAGTTGCTCTCCACACATTATTGTGAAGTTCATAACAATTTATCCAAATAAAAATGAAACAAAGTAACCTCCATTTTTCAATCTGCAAGGTGATCAAGCTCTCCTATAAGGATCCGCCATTTTATACGATACCTACAATGCAACAGCTATCCATATTCAATGAATCTCCATGGCTAATATCTCCTATAAAGAAATCGACTAATAGAGTTCCCATCCAAATAACTAAGCACTTAACAAAACATGATCTCCTTGTAAGTTTCACTACTCACGGGTTGCTTGAATGGCTGGACTTAGCCTTGTCCAACAAAGCCACTAAAAGGATCAGGCTCAATGCAAGAGCATATTCTTGATTAAGAAATATTTTTGTTTTCTTATTTTTTTACTTTTTAGCTTATCATTAGTAGTTATGTTATTAGGTTTTAACTACTATTTGTATTATTAGCTTAATGAGTAGTCCAGTGACTAGCATGTGACTTTTCATATAAATGGATGGCAAAGATCAGAGCAATTCATTTATGATCAACAGCTAGGATTTAGCCAGCAATTATGGAGTTGGACTCCTCTAGCTTGTGTTAGGGCACAAGTAACCACAACTGTGGGATCATCTTCACCTACAAATCTCAAAAGCCAATCCACCTTAAGGTGTACCTTTTCAATTCACCAAAAATAGCATGTCTCATTTATGTCTAACTCATCCTTCCTGGTATAGACCAGATCAATTTCTTTAGCAAAGTCCTCAAACATTTTAAAGTGAACCTAGGGATTAAATTTGTTGATTCCAATTAAAGTTGCAGGCTTTCCGTTACGCAAGAGGCTGTCCAGAAGATCCTCTCTTTCCTCACCAAACTTAAATCCTCCTCCCCTAATTCACTCCTTAAAGTGATCTCGCCATCACTAGCTTAACCAATATACAGAATGGCTCCAGGATCACCAGCTCCTTGCCTGAGCATGGCCCCTCCATCAAACTTGTTGCCTTTGCAATTGGTTCTTCACTAACGAATACCACCCCCCCCCCTTCCCCCCAAAAAAAATCATTTCAATGAGTTCCAACCTTGGAGCTACTCAAGATTGTAGTTACACCTTCTCTACTCAATGAGACAACCACTACAAGGAATAACTTGGCAAAGGAAGAGATTGGTACACCAATGTTCTTAGGTGCCGCCTAGGCACCAGCGAGGCGCTAGGCGGCCTCTAGCCGCCGTGAATTTGGCCTAGTCGGCCCCCCTAGGCGTCGTCCTGCTTAATCGGCCAGCAACAGTGCCTAGCCACCTGGGATGCGTAATTTTTTGCTTACCTCTCAGCCGTCTCCCCCTTCTCTAGCCCAAGGCTGCCTGTGCCTCAACACTGCCGCCTCAACACCGTCGGTACCTCATAGTTGCCTCCAACTCCATCGCAACCACCGACCTCCTTATTGCCTCTATGCCATTGCCGCCTCAACGCTGTTGGTACCTCCTCGCTACCTCTAGCTCCATCTCAACCTCCTCACCACCTCTACGCCATCGCCCCTGTCAAGCTCCATCCTCGCCGACGCGTCCTCTCATTCTTTCTCCGCCCTAACCATCCTAGTTTATATATAATATATATAAGTTTTTATATAAATATATATAAGTTTCTGATTTATATATACAAGTTTTATTTGTAATTTTTAATTTTGGTTTATCTGAAAATAACATAAAATTATATTAAAAAATTAAAAAGAAAAAAAACACAGCAGTCTGCCTAGGCCCCGCCTAGGCGTCCTAGGCGCTAGGCCCTAGTCTAGCACCCGACTAGCGCCTAGCGCATTTTAGAACGTTGTGGTACACATTCATTACTGCATAGATAATGGCATTTAAGATAATACAACAATGTCATGACCCCAAAGATAGATTAGTAAATATAATAGTAGGAGTTTACATGTATTATATAATAATTGTAATTTCTTTTTCTTGTTTTCTGTTATAAGGCTTAACCCTTAGCTAATAGGCAGTTAGGCTATTTTTGTATTGCACATGGGTGCATGTGGGAGGCTGTAGGCTATATATATAAGCCACAGTTGAAGATGAGAGGTTATGTTTGAATTGATAATTGAATACTTTCATTTCCCTCTATTGAATCCTCTCAATCTCCCTCCAAATTCCCTCTAATCTTTCTCTTAATTTCCCTCTCTTTCTCTCGATTCTTCCTAATCTCCCTTTATGTGTTGTTCTTCCTTAATTTTCCTCCATTTCTTCAGATCTAACTCTCTCAATTCCTCCCCATTTACCTCTTAAACCTATCATGAACCCTAGGTTCACGACAATTGGTATCAGAGCATCATTCCTTGGCAATTTTCTTGTTGATTAATTTTCGACAGAAATCAACGACTGTTGTCTGACCTGTTGTCCAACGCAAGGAGGTTGGTTCTCGAAGTTTGAAGACAACTATGGAAACTAGAAGCAGCGGTAGAATTGATCGAACAACTAAGTCGATCAATTACAGTAGGTGTGAACATTAGGTGGAGTGAATTGAATTCGGGCGAATTCAATTCCAATTAGTCCGATGAAGGAGTGGCCCTCAGCTTGAAAAAATTCAAAAGTGTTGTTCGATCAAGGAAGGGGACCTCAATTGTGGAAGAAAAGCGGAAGGTTCGACTATTGAAGGCGGAGCTAGGAGTGGCAAAACAGGTTGGCGGGTCATAATCGTGTCGTGTCGAGACACACATATAACACGATTATGACAAACACGAACACGACACGATTAACTAATCGTGTCAAAACCCTCAACCCTAACACGAACATGTTTATTAAACGGGTTATACGATACGACATGCGTAACCCGTTTAATAAACAAGTTAAACAAATCACACACGACACGGCACGGTAACCCACTTATTAAACATACACGACACGGCACGACACGTTAACACGAATAAAAACCTATTAATACAAATAAAACACGTTTAACCTGTTAAAATTAGAATATTATATCTGTTCAGTCCCCTGTTCACCCTCAGCCTTTCTCACTCAAAACTTTCAAAAATTTTGAATTTGGGTTATAAGATTTTGTATTTTAAAAATTTTGAATCGTAAAACATGAAAACCAAAACCTTATTTTTATGAAGCATTACTAATGGTTACATAATGTAAGACATGCCTTCACATAGCTAACTCCCAAGTCTGAGACTTGGGACATGTGAGAGGGAAGGAAAAAGAAAAAGAGTCTTTTCATATGCATGTAAAACTGCATACATCTTTCAATATATATGAGACACTTAATTTTGTTTTTTCATTTTTCATTCCAGAAAAAACTCCTATTCCAAAATTCAAATAAAGGCTACAACAATCATATGAGAAAGTGTAGGGGAGAGCTCGTTGGTGTAGTACATAGCATGGTACAAATATACGGCAAAAATCTCATGCCTGTATATAATAAAACAGTTCAGATTGTAACAGCAAAACAGAGAAGCTCAGAAGTGAGAATCTCATATGTCTGTATAACAAGGGAATTAAGTTTGCATGAACCAGCTCATTTCACAAAACTGAACTCACATGGCATCACTATCACCCTCACAAACCAGAAAGAAAACCTTAGTTGCCTTCATATTTTGGATCAGCCATCACAAAATGATATGCAATCACCAATACAAAAATAAAGATGCCAAGAAAATTGGCAAAGAAGCCGAGGTCTTGATCGTCGATCATCTGAAATAACCATAACCATAAAAACATGGAACTATGTTAGAACCATCCTTAAGGGCATCAAAATACAACCACATTTCTCTAGAACAGTTGTGGTGGACGTAATTTCTTCTGGCAGAACAATTGCTTAGTTGAATTGGGTGGCTAAAACTTAGTAGGATCTGTAAGATATCACTCTATTAGGCGGATTTTAGAGACAACTAAGTAATAAATTTTAGCTCACTGATAGCAACCCGCACAACCCAAAGCTGGAGGCAGGGGCAAAGCAGGGAGACGACCACTAAAACTCTGATGTAACTTTGATTTGGATGAAAATTCAGAGTAACAAGATTGATTATAAACTTTTCGTGTCAGTAGATACGAGATTAGTGGTTACTACAAGTCACAAGAGGAGATGCAGGGAAGGATAGGATATTCTCCAGAAATCTTGGGCAAAAGCAATGCAGGAATATTGAACCATGGATGCTCCCAAACAGGTTGTCACTGAGAGTGCAGAACCCTAAACAGAATCACATCACACGCTCATCTCTTACCACAAAGCTTATTAATAATGAAATCGACGGATCTTGAAAGGACACAGCCATTCAAATTCATCTCTCTTGTTAGGTCGTGAAAACCCTAGGATCAAAGGACTTAATATGCAGCAGGAGACTGAATCCAAAAAGGAAAAGAGATGAATTTGATCTTCCCGGTAAAGTAGAAAGCCGAAATCGATTCAAACAAACACTTACATCTGTTGTGGTTCTGCTATCGAGAGTTCTTCCGTTCCGATCGCGCTATTCTGAAGATCCCTGCTGCCGCCTGGACTCTCTGATTGTGAAGTGGCTGTATTTAGGTATATATGCATACACACACACACACATATATATATATATGATAATTTACGAATTTTGTATCTTAAAATAAATTAATGTATAATAAATAAAATAAAAGAAAATGAGAACAACAACTTGGAAAAGGCCTTCAACCCAATTCTCATAATTGTAGCTTAATAAATCATACAAAAAGTTAAAAAAAAAAAAATCTATTTCTCCCACGATAGCTTTGGATTTTGCCAATGGTTAGTGATAATGATAATTGCCGAACACAACGGATCCAAATTCATCGATGTTTTCTTCTGGGATGATTGGGTTTTCAGAACCCCAGATAGGGTTTGGATCATGTTGAAAATTAGCTTCTTGGAAACCATAATTACCTATGAAGCTCAGATCGAGTTCTGAAAAAGAGTTTGAATTGGTTTCTGAGTGAAACCAATTTTGAACATTTTGAAAGTTTGCACAAGAGTCTACAAACTCCTTCAAAAATGCTAGATAAACTTGCAGATTATTAACCTAAAAATCACACATAATTAGCAAATTAAGTCCAGAAACTCAAAAAGATTTAAGGATAAATCTTTTGATGAAAAGGAGATGTCTATGAAGATCACGACTTCGTTAAATCTCAAGATCTTGAAATGACACGATGAGGTATCAACCATATAAAGACATCTCGTCTTGACAGTGGAGAACACAAGATTGAAAAATATGAAATCTTTTTCAATAAAAGGCTAAATATATGAATCAAGTGAGGAATATAGAGATGCTTGAAAAAAATAAATAAACAAAGTATACAAGTACAAGAGAACACAAGGATTTATAGTGGTTCGTCATACCTGCTGTTGGAGGAAAAAATTTCGGATAAATAGCCATAAATGGGATCTTGAAGCTTAGTTTGAGCTTCATATGAGAGTGTAATGGCAGCCGCATAACGATCACTTACTAGAAGGCCGGCCAGGAGCTTAGAGGTATTTCTAGCACCAAAAATCGTGTTGATAGTTGCAAAAGAAGTAGGTTCTTGTTCATGGATGAAGTAAAGGGCAAAGACACACCCTTGGATGCATCTTCTTCTCAAGAACCTACAGGCACCGCATTGAGAACCGGATGCTGGAGTTATGACCGGAGCAGCATCGGCAGCAGTAACTAAGGGAGCAGCATCGGCAGCAGTAACTGAGGGAGCAGCATCGGTAGCAATAGTCCCAGTGGCCATGGCAACTAGCAGAAGGAAGACGATAGTGGTATTTGCTCTCTGTTTTTGGACAGAAGAAAGACTAGAAAAAGAAACTGGCTTTTTGATATTTGAGCAGTCGAAATTGACAATTTTGAGTGGTCACGTTGAAGGGAAGACAATTAATGAGCTACATTCACATCTTCGAGTAGGAATTAAGTCAGCTAATGATCCATCCAAGATTGAATTTGTCTTCCCTTTGCCTCTTTCAAGTGAAAGGCTTGCCCAGGGGCAAACACCTTCAACACCTTCGGTCTGCTCTTCCATCAAGCACTCACAGATTTGAATCTGAAGTTTGTGAGGCCAATCCAGTTGCCTCTATTTGAAATTCTAGGCCAAATTACACCTGGGATTGATCTTGGAAACCTAAGAACAAAGAAGAAAAGGCCTCGGAAGAGAAAGAAAGAAAGGGGAATAAAACAAACAGAGAAGGCTGGTATTGGATAAGAGTAGTGGCCAATTGTTGTAGTTCTTGGGGACAAAAACTCTCTTAAAGAGAGGGGAATTATCATGACCCCAAGGATAGATTAGTAAATATAATAATAGGAGTTTACATGTATTATACAATAATTGTATTTTCCTTTTCCTGTTTTATGTTATAAGGCTTTGTCCTTAACTAATAGGCAATTAGGCTATTTTTATATTACACATGGGTGCATGGGAGGCTATAGGCTAGTAGATATATAAGCTGAGGAAGAGAGGTTATATTTGAATTGATAATTCAATACTTTCATTTCCCTCTCTTGAATCCTCTCAATCTCCCTCCAAATTCCCTCTAATCTATCTCTTAATTTCCCCCTCTTTCTCTCGATTCTTCCTAATCTCCCTCTCTGTGTTGTTCTTCCTTAATTTTCCTCCATTTCTTCAAATCTAACTCTCTCAATTCCTCCCCAATTACCTCTTAAACCTGTCATAAACCCTAAGTTCATGACAAATGAATGTCCATGGTGCACATGCTCCAACATCCAAATTTTCGAAGTTGGTCAATGTCACGGCCTTGGGTATTATAGGGGTAAAGCTGTAATTGAGTTACAATTACAGTTAGGGGGTATTTTTGTAATTCGGTTACAGCACATGGATGTTGTTATTATGTTATTTTCCCTTTTTGTCTTGTAGCTTAGTTGGTTAGAGAGCTTTGTTTGATAGCTAAGTGAGGCTATATATTGTCTCAGTTGTAGGAAGGGATTATGCATGAATTGATTAAAGAAAATTCTAATTCTCTCTATAATTCTCTCCCTTCTCCCTCTTGTTTCTCTCTATTGCTCTCCCTCATCTCTCTCTAATTTCTTCCCCATTCTTCTTCAATTTTCCCTCTAATACATTCTGCTCTTGACCTTAATTCAATCGGATCTTTCCGATTGCCCATTTCAGCCATTATGAACCCTAGGTTCATCACAAATGGTATCAGAGCATCGTTTCTCGCTATTTTCGTTACTGATTTAGGTCCAACGGATATCGACAATAGCCATCAGTTTCTTCTTCCAGTGCAATCCAACTATTCTGATGAACTGCGCATTAGTGACAAAGAAACAACTAGAATATTCCTGGTTAAATCTCGGAGTTGATTTCGACTTGCCAGGGGGTGAGTGTCAACTCAAATCTGAAGGAGAGTAGCGACGGACACCAATCCACGGTAGGTTGTGAAGTTGACTAGCAATAGGTGGAGGAAACGAACAAGTTGTAGGAGGCGATTCCAGAAACAACATGGAATTGACGAGGTGACGAAGTCGAACCATTTCGGTGGTACAATCGGAGTCGAACCATTTCGGTGGAACAATCGGAGTCTACCGCCATCGCAGTTGGATTCCAAGGGCTTGTCGATCAAGGCGAACTCAAAAAGTGTTGTGGTCCTCCAGCAGTGGTCGGTGATTGGGTGAGGAGTTAGTCGGAGAAGATTGTTGAATCCGCAGCAATCGCAATTGGGTCCAACACGGTGAGACGAGCAAGGCCAGTAGTGTTCTTGGCATTAAACGAGGTCCACGAATGGAGCTGGGGTGCAAGCAACTTGGTGTTGTGGGCAAGCAAGACCAAACAGTTCTGATCAGATCTTGAAGACGAACAAGGAAGGTGAAACAGATTCAAGAGGTGTTCCAGTGACTTTGAACATTTGGAAGGTGATTAGGCGCTGGGAGGTGTTAATCTCCAAGCAAGCGAGCACCCTTAGCTCGAACTTGGAAGGCGCCGCAGGTAAGTGACCCTCGGCCAATTCCATTACCATCCTTAGCCTTCAATTCCAGCGGCTTGTGTAAATTACAGTTGTCCTAGTAGCTGGATCCAAGTCGCTATGTGTGATTGAAGCAAGCAAACCCAGGCGATCTTGGTTGTTTCTCCTTAGCAACGAATCTCGGCCACTGTCCAGCTTTCGATTCCTCTTACTGCTGCTAAATTCTGGGGATCCAGGAAGAGGACCCAAATCTGAGACGCTGAAATTCAGATCTAGGAGGGTTGTGTTGGCTGCTGTGTAGATCGGGAGGCGGCTCTCGGGGGGGTTCTGACGCTCCTCGATAGATAAATTCTAATTGTTCATAAGCTGTAACTTCTCGGCGACTCGGTTTGAATTTGTGGAAAGGAAAAACAGGTCTGGTAAATTTTGTGGTTGACCAATCAACACAGCAATCGAGTTCAAGCAGCCAATTGCTAAGTTAGAAGCGGTACAATGGACCACTGCAATGAGCAACTCTAAAATTCAGTTTTGAAATCTGGTTAACTTGTTCAAATTGGTAAGACGAAGAGGAGAGGGTGCTTTTAGGCTATTAAATTACATTGAGGTGATTCTAATGTAAGGTCGATTAGCTCAGGGAAGTGTGGGATTCAGTATATATAGAACTCCTACTCCCTGGTCTTCGCAGTGTCTTGTTTGTGAGAAATTGGCCATGGGAAGCAGTGCATGCACGAGACAATTGGAACCTCAATTGCAGCAGAAAAATTCTTCATTTTCAGTTGAAATGGGGTCTAAATTGTAGTCGAATGATGCTTCATTTTCAGTGGTTAATTTTCATGCGAGAGAGCATCCTAAATTGCAACCGAAGGATGCTGCATTTTCAATGGAATGTCCTGCTTGTGAAGCCTTGGAAAGTAGTGCACGTAGGAGACCATTGGAACCTCAATTGCAGCAGATGAATGCTTCATTTTCAGCTGGAATAGAGCTTCAATGGCAACCAAAGAAGGCTGCATTTTCAGTTGACAGCAACAAGGATAAGCAGCAGTGTAGCCGGAAGAATCAAACATGGGGAAAGAAGTTTGAGAATGAGTTTAGCCGAAGGGACAAAGGAACAAGCAGTGGGATTCATGAACAGTGCAAGGAATTTGGCCGTATGTTCCGCGAGAAGCTACAAGAGTTTGCAATGATACTAATCAAGAAGTATCATTACAACTTTCCTATTGAATACTTCAATGATTATCGTGGGAGTTTTAACAAGAGGAATTCCTTAAAGTGGAGCAGCCGAATGAGGATAGCCTTGCTGAAAATAAATCCTTGGTGTACTCCAGCTACCAACAAGTAAAAGAATTTCCACTGGAGGAGGCCCCTATTGAAGATATGAAAGGGTCTAAACATACTACTCCCTTGGTCTTGGCTGTGGAGAAGGCTAAGGAGTATATGAAAGAAGAGATTGGGGAGGAGGAGGAGGATGTCACTCAATCAGTTGGCAACTTCTCAAGCACTACCACTAGAGCTGAGACTCCTGATGCCATTGATCTCTTGAAACAACAGAATAAAGAGCCTAAAGAAAAGGAACAAATGATTGCACCGGACACCTTGCTTGGAACGTCTCACATGTATGTCATTGGCACGGCACACAAGACAAAGCAAAGGTAACATTGCAGAAGGAAGAGTTGGAGGATGGGGTTGTAGGGCTGACGGCACATTTGGAACCATTTTTAACTACACTAAGGAAGAGGCGGATGGCTGAAATTGGTGTGGTAGCAAGACATAATGATGTTGCAACTGAGGAGAAAGAAAAGAGAAGGCAAAAGAAAAGGGAAAAACAAGATAAGAAAAAGGAAAAGCGAAGAAGAAACCGCTGGGTGAAGATGGGCATTGGATAAAGAAGCAACGGCTAGGTGGTAATAAGTGTCTTGGGGACAAGAAATATTTCAAAGGGGGGGAAATTGTCACGACCTTGGGTATTATAGGGGTAAAGCTGTAATTGAGTTACAATTACAGTTAGGGGGTATTTTTGTAATTCGATTACAGCACATGAGTGTTGTTATTCTGTTATTTTCCCTTTTTGTCTTGTAGCTTAGTTGGTTAGAGAGTTTTATTTGATAGCTAAGTGAGGCTATATATATTGCCTCAGCTGTAAGAAGGGATTATGCATGAATTGATTAAAGAAAATTCTGATTCTCTATAATTCTCTCGCTTCTCCCTTTTGTTTCTCTCTATTGCTCTCCCTCATTTCTCTCTAATTTCTCCCCCATTCTTCTTCAATTTTCCCTCTAATACATTCTGCTCTTGACCTTAATTTAATCGGATCTTTCAGATTGCCTATTTCAGCCGTTATGAACCCTAGGTTCATGACAGTCAAATCACCTCATTCTTTTACATTGAGCTTAAGAACGGTAGGCATTTCCTGGTACAACTATGCGTGATTCTGTTTCTATAGGCATGCATGTTTAAGTTTTTTGCTCCTAGTTCTATTTTATGGTTTGGATATCAAGTTTGTTAAATTGTTTAATTTTTTGTTTGCCCTGGATGAATCAAATTATCAACCCAAGAACAACATGAGTTAGTTCCTCAAATCTAAGAACTTAGCACCAAATTAACAGTAATAGGAATGAGATTGAAACCAACTAATGCGGGGGTTAGCCAAAATCATACGTGTCAGTGGGGGGCTGCCTTGCTCACCCTTGGTGGCTAGTGATGACCCTAAAGCATCTGACAACTATGATGTGTCTACCAAACCTTTTAAACTACTGAATTTCAACCACCATAAGTTGTGACTTTTGTCTTAATTTGGCAGGCTTATCAAAGGAGGCCAACTATTCCCTTGTCCCAACTCTGGATGCATGATCAACCAAGCTAGCCTCCAAGTCAACCTCCTATATATGTTGGTCCTGGAGGCATTCAAGATTTTCCTCTCTATAAAACTTAGTTTCGTCATCTCCTGAGCTTCATATTCTAGTCTCTCCCTACTTGTTTAAGATCAAATTTAGGCAAGCAAACCAACAGCATAATAATGTAGAAGTAAAAATGTAAAGTCAGACTACCTAAAACTACACTGCACTGTGCAAGGCCCGCAGTTGATGATCCCTTGAAATGCAACTGATTTCCCATATTCTCTTTTACTTCATTCTCATTAACCTTTTATTGACTAAATCAGAGAGTAAAGCAAGTTTTATAATATTTAAATGCCCAAATCTGTTAATCACTTAAACCTACACAAAGTTTGAAGAAAGGAATGCTGACTTCAGAATTGCTATAAGGTTTCAGACAACATTATCCGAACTGATCAAATCAAGCTAAGGCAAAATGACCAGGGATTATATTAAAATCAACAATTACCTGGTCCATAGTTCCTAATCATTTAATCATCCAAAAAGTTCTAGAATAAACAAGAGTCCACTAGCAATAATCTTAATGAACCAAAGAATCTGAGGCATGTGGCATAAATTACTTCATATCTGATGTTCAAAGTTGCAAAGCACGCCAAGTAGTTGCTAGTTGTCTTGATGATCCTGAAACCAAGGAAGTTACGCTTGTTATAAATAAAGTCAGCATAGTATTTCATAGCAAGATGAACATGAATGGCAGATTCAAACTATTCATAGTCAGACTTTTATTGATTGCCTACAAATAAGATAAAATCTGATCACATATCTCAGGGGTGAAAAGGAAAGGTAAATTGCAAGTACTAAATGTCAAACTGTTATGTCCCAGTGCCAGTTTTGTAATTTTTTGCAATGAACTTTTGTAATAACTGTAGCCCACATGGGCCACCTGTGTAGCGGGAACTAAAACTTTCCCCACAATTACAATATGAACCGTAGGAAGGGCCTATATAAGGCCAGTTGTAGGAGGATGGGACTTCTATGTTGAATGAAAAGATCTTTCCCTCTAGAACTCTCTCCTTTCCCTCTCAATTCTCTCATTTTCCCTCCCAATTCTCTCCCTCGCTCTCTCGATCCTTCTAAATTTCTGCACTATTAAGTCTTCTGTCTGAGACTTGACATTTTGGTATCAGAGCTGGTCGTCCTTGTTTGTGATTCCGAAATCAGGAGTTGTGTTGATCGGTAAAATTGAAGCAGGCCATGAGGTGTTCAGAATGGCAAAAGGCACTAGAATGAAGCAGTTGGAAAATCGCATGGAGGCGATGGAATTTGGGATGAATCAAACGCAGGAGGTCGTGGCCCAGAGTAGAGAGGAGATTAGGATCCAAGAGGAGCTACGCGAAGATATGGCAACTTCTCGAGAAGGAGTCCAACGAGAATTAACGAGGAATCGAGAGAATATGAAGCAATTTGGACAGAGAATCAACAACATGTTCAACATGCTGTCATCCTTGCCTCAATTCCTGTTGCCACTGAAATTCCCTCCAAAATGGGTTCCAAGCAAGTATTGGCGGGACCAGGAATCTTCCCTAAGCCACAAGGAGTCAATAAAGAGGGAAATTCATCTTACGAGGAGACTAGCGATCAGGTAAGAGAAGCTAATTTCCCTAAATCCAATCAAGGCCCCATGTCAAGATTGGAGATCCCTCTCTTTGAAGGATCCAAACCACAGTGATGGATCCAAAGATGCGAGAGGTTCTTCCAGTTTTATGGTGTAATGGAGAATCAAAGAATCAATCTAGTTATCGCCTATCTAAATGATACGGTTGATGCATGGTTCCAAGGGTGGTTTAGATCGAGGGGAATGAATGCTAGGTGGATAGATTTTGCTAAAGAATTATATGTAAGATTTGGTGAAAGAAACATGACGAATGTAGGAGAAGAGTTTAACAAGCTCAAGCAGAAAGGATCAATGACTGAATATCAAGAGAGGTTTGAGGAATTAGGGGCACTGATGTGGAATGCATAACCTACATTAACGGACCAATACTTTGTGTCTAGCTTTATTAGTGGCCTCAATGATGAATTGGAGTCAATGGTAAAAATGATGATGCCTACCACAGTTAGACATGCTGCTGAGAAGGCGAGACTCCAAGAGTAAACATTGGAGGCAATTTACAAGAAGAAGAAGACAATGGTCAGACCCCTGGTCTACCCACACCAAAAACCCTTCCTTAGTAGGAAATTCCCGAGCCTTAGTGGCTGGAGGGGCAATAGGAGGACATAGGGCCAAACCCAACCCCCTACGATCCCCTACTATGGAGCAAAGGAGGCTCATGGGGTTGTGTTACAAATGTGGAGAGAAGTTTGGGCCGGGACATATCTGCAGGAGACAATTGTTGAATATGGAAGGGGGAGAAGAAAGACAGAGGTGAAGAAGGGGAGGATGGAATAGAAGGAAGGACTAGTCAAGACGTAGCAGCAACCTCTACCAGTGAGGAAACAGAGCAAGAAGGGGTAGAAATCTCATTTCACGCTCTCAGAGGGGGTACAACCGGGAAGATCATCAAAGTGCAAGGGCAATTGGGAGAAAGGAAGCTGCTAGTACTAATTGATAGTGGCAGTACACATAGGTTCTTAAATGAAGCTGTTCGACATTGGGAACACTGGCAGCCTTTAATCACCCAAGAAACCACTCAAAACACCTCACAACACACTCACAGCCTATGTTGCACGGAAACACCTTATAGGTGTCGTTTTCCCGTTTCCGAAACGTTTCTTATTCCCGTTTCGAACCCTATTTATGCCTATTTTTTTTAGAAAAATATCCGTTTCCATGTTTCCGTTTCCTATCGGAAACGTTTTCCGTTTCTGTTTCTGTGCAACATAGCTCACAGCTCACCCGACCAACATACCACAACACAACTATATACTAAAGAACAGAAATTTTAACGCAAGAACAGAACAAGAAATGAAAACATCAAACCACACAAGGAGTCAAAGATTATCCTGGTTCAGGCCGACTTGAATCAACCCTACATCCAGCCTTCAAACCCGAGCACAACCTCTTTATTTGATAGATAATCAGTACAGCAACTCCCCTCTTTCTCTCTCACGATACAAGCCTCTCCCAAGAATGTACAAAGACTACTTACACACATATGCCTTCCACTCTCAAAGCTCTCATGAAAAACAAAAAGAGAACATGCGGCCTCTTAACCCCTAGCCCTCACTGGCCTATTTATAGACAACAGTGAAATTTCCTAGGCACATAATTGATATTTACAATTTGACCCCCAAACTTTGAACTAATTACACTTAAGGCCCAACGCCTATCAACTAACCATTTAACCGCATATAAATAACTGCACAAAATCCTATCACTAACTCGAGACAATCTTCAACAAATCTCCACCATTGTCTTGAGTGTGATACCTTCCATCTTCATCCATCAAAGACATTTTTTTTGGCTTGCTCTTCCTTTGGTTTCCCGCATGATAACCTGATCATCAAATCAATCAACAAACATTAAGAAAATCAAAAACAATGCTGTAAATTTCACCAATGGATCACCTAGGACAATACTTTCAGCTGCACTTAACTAAACCTGCAACTCTCATTAGAATTATCTACCTCCTCAAAGGTCTTCCTAATGAATACATTCCTAACATCAATATGATTGATATAGTCCATGGTGGGACTAAGGACTAAGCCAATTGGACTGCCCATTGGCTGTTTCAACTCCTCCTACCTAGACTATATTTTAGGGTTCCTGTTGCATACAAAATGCAACATATACAACCTAAATGCATAATTTCCAGCTAGGCACACTCCACCATAAACCAAATCCATACATGATGTTACTCATTAATCCAAAGTGTCCAAACATTTATACAGCATCACAACACAGTGAACCTTACCCGGATTGGCCTTAACTTTGCTAGACTTACTCCTAGCACCCAAACCGGTCTATTAGGCTTTACCACTGTTCTTCCTCTAATGTTTGCTTCAAACAAACAGGACTGCTCATCTCTACGTACCAGTCTACTAAGATATGCTTACAATTAGGGTAACCTAGGCTGCCTTAAGCTGTCCAAACCCTACTCCAATCTCTATGCCTTAGTATTTCCCAGCTTATCCTTCCTCCCACACTCTCAAACACTGATTTAAACACTCAGCTACACCTTGAGAGTTTTATTTTTGGAGAAAATACCAATAAAGCTGCCCATCAATATACTAAGCATACCACTGGAATATTCACAGCTTCCCTATGCACTCAATTTTAACCCTTTTGGACTCTTCCAATCTTATATCTTACCGAAGGAACTACTATCATATCTCATACCTAGAGAGACCTTCTAAGCAACCAATCCTTGCTTACCTTTCCCTCTAGCCTCTTATTCCTTGGCTATACTATAAGATCACTTTTCTCTTAGTTTCACATGGATAATGGCTGTTAGTGATACCTATTTGATCCAAATTAAGCCTTCATGTGCTGCTTTAATCAATGGCCATTTGTCTAGCATTTTTCCTAGATTTTTCCCCATTTCCAGCACCTTCCTTAATTCTCAAATAGCCACTTCACAGCACTCCACCCCTTTAACCTAAGGGATATACCACTTAAAAGTCCAAGCTTCATTTTTCCCCAAATTTACATGGCTCCATGCCATCCATTTGGACAAGAGTGCATCACCTCTTCTTATACAAGAGGTTCTATTTTCCAGCCTGCTCCTTAGCACTCAAACCTGAGCCTAAGCATTCTTCAAACCCAACATTCCATACCTCACTGGTAGAGTACTTGTGGTTCTATCTTTTACCCATCCTAGGCAACACTAGACCTTCTATTCCCTTGCTCATTACCTACAAGATGATTCTCCTTCCCTTTCCTTGCTTAATCCAGATTTTGATCAACCATGGGCTTCACCATACAAGACAACCCTTGCACACACCCTTTTCCCCTCACTGTTCACAAGGACCCTCAATGCAAGAGCCAAAGCTATACTAGATTCCTCCCTCTCACAATCTAGCCCAAGCTTACACAATGAATCTGATCAAACCATTTTCCAGATTTCCCTATTGCTATACCCTGGTTCATAGGTTAGTTTAGGACATCCCAAAGGATTCTCCTTGCTGGCCAGCATTCCAAATTCCATCCCTTGGCCTTGGAATCAACTAATTCCATGTCCTATTAGTAGAGTTTTGCCTCATAGGTAAGAACCCTAGCTTTAGGAGACCTAGGTGTACCTATTACACAACTCCACACACCTAACCCTTCACACCAGAAGCAATTTCCAGCAAGCTTCCTAAATTCCAGCAAGCTCATATACGCTTGGGAATTCCTTAGGAACACACTATCTTCACTAGGTTCACTTCACCTAGCTCCACCATGAGACAAGGCTTAGATAGGTTCCCAAAATATCCTAGAAACTGATTTCTAATGGGATTTACTGATTTTGGAGACTTCTACCTTTGGAGACCTAGCCAAAACTACATGGATTCTATTCCTATACACCTGCAAATTTTCCCTTCCCCTGATATCCCTAGCCTTAGATACCTTTCCTAGTCCTTGCTCACCATTGTGAGCCATCCTCAACAAATGACACAGCCTAACCTTATCATAGGCTATCCTTTAGTGGCTGCAGCTTATCCACATATAAATGCAAGCATGCACCACATAACCTCCATTCTTGAGGGTTGCTACCATCTCTCTAAGAGACCCTTGCAACTTCTTAGGACTCCAATTCTCACTATCTAATTATTCCTAAGGACATTAGGCTTTTTATTAAAAACAGGGACATATTTTACAGCTTCTAATATTCCGGAACAGCTCCACCATGCTTCCTATTCTCACATCTCCAATTATCTTGGCCTTAGTTTGATGCCTAGACAAACCATTTCCCCCTCCACCATGTCTCTATGGGTAAATACCCATTTCCTATGAGAATTACAACCTAACCCTAGGACCTATGCTATTTTTACTGCATACCTAGAAAGACTGTAGGACATCTGCACTCTCATAGCCAAAACCACACATGGTGCTTGAGCATTCGAGGTTGGTTTCCTCCTGGGTTTCTTTCTTCCTATTTGGGCAATTTCTCTTGAAGTGGCCCTCCTCATGACAGTGATAACACTTAAATTGTTTCTTGCCATTCTTAGACTTGCTTCTTGACTTCCCCTTGATTTAAACTCTCTTTTCTCAGGTCTGCTTCCTGCTGTCAAAACATCACCAGCGGAACCTGTTCCTTCTAATTTCTGCTGCAACTCCTTAGAGTTTAATGCTCCAAAAACATCTTCTAGGGATAACTTTTCCCTACCATGTTTTAATATATCAACAAAGGTTTCATATGTTTTTGGCAAAGAATGCAATAATACAAGGGCTTTATCTTCCTCATCATAGTTAATATCTATGTTCTCTAAATCAAGACATATTTTATTGAATTCATCTATGTGATTATTCAGTTTCTGCCCTTCTCGCATTTTGAATGTGAAAAACTTTGATTTTAAATACAGCCTATTTGACAGGGTTTTTGTCATGTAAAGACTCTCTAATTTAGACCATAAAGCCTCAGCCGTTTCCATCCTTGAAACTTCCCTAAGAACTTTATCTCCTAAACTTAGAATTAGAGTATTATAGGCCTTCTTGTTTATTTCTTTCCAACGCTCACTGTAATCCTTTTTCTGTTCTTCTAAGGCATTCTCGGGTAGTTTCTGTTCTGCCTCTAAAGCTTCTTCTAATCCCAAGTTCCCAACAGCGCCCTCATTTTAATTTTCCATAGACCGAAGTCATTTGATCCATCAAACTTCTCTATGTCATACCTAGCAGAAGAAGGTGTGGAAGCCATAACAGGGATTAAAACTAAAGATTTCTAGGGTTCTTGGCAATTCTTGAAAAGGGTTCTTGGCTCTGATACCAAATTATTCGAAATTGGGAACACTGACAGCCTTTAATCACCCAAGAAACCACTCAAAACACCTCACAACACACTCACAGCTCAAGGATGATCAGTACAACAGCTCCCCTCTTTCTCTCTCACGATACAAGCCTCTCCCAAGAATGTACAAAGACTACTTACACACACATATAGCCTTCCACTCTCAAAACTCTCATGAAAAAAAAAAGAGAACATGCGGCCTCTTAACCCCTAGCCCTCACTGCCCTATTTATAGACAACAATGAAATTTCCTAGGCACGTAATTGATATTTACAGTTTGACCCACAAACTTCAAACTAATTACACTTGAAGCCCAACGCCTATCAACTAACAATTTAACCGCATATAAATAACTGCACAAAATCCTATCACTAACTCGAGACAATCTTCAACAGAAGCTATTACCTTGGAGTTGAGATGCAAGATGACTGCCACAACTCCATTATCAGCGACAATGGCTAATGGGAGAAAATGTACAGTCACAACAAGGGTGAAGGGTTCAAGTGGTTTATGCAAGGGAAGAAGTTCCAAACTGATCTAAGAATCCTTGAACTGGGAGGGTGTGATATAGTTTTGGGCGTTGATTGAATGCAAACTATAAGCCCTCTCACATTTGACTTCAACAAACTAGAAGTCGCATTGGATATGGGGAACCAAATTAACCTTGAGGGGCATTATGGAGCAGGGAGAATGTAAACTGATAAAAAGGGGCAAGTTACAGATGCTAATGCAAAGCAAAGGGGGGGCAGATTGCTGAATTATATTCTATCCACGCAAGGGAATGGAGTGGGCAGGAAGGAAGGGAAGTGAAGTGAAGTGAAGTATGAACAACCAAAGGACAGCAACATGGTCATCCTACAATCCCCAACTAAGGTACTAGTTCCTGATAGCTTAAACTTACTCTTGCGAGAATTTCAAGACCTATTTGTTGAACCCCACTCACTACCACCCAAAAGAGCCCTTGACCATTCTATATACCTTAAGCCAAACTTGTTTCCCGTAAACATACGTGCCTATAGATACTCACCCATCCAAAAAGCTGAGATAGAGAAGCAAATCTCTAATATGCTCTTACTTTCTTCTATTATCAGACCATCTCAAAGCCCGTTTTACTTGTTTAAAAAATGATGGATCCTAGAGGTTTTGTGTTGACTATCATCAACTCTATGCCAACACCATCAAAAACAAGTTCCCTATACCCCTCATTGATGACATTTTAGATGAATTGAATGGGGCACAGATTTTTCTAAGCTAGACCTAAGATCCAGCTATCGCCAAATCCAGATGACCCCTAATGACATACCCAAAACTGCATTTACTACACAGCAAGTGTTGTATGAATTTGTGGTGATGCCCTTTGGGCTCACCAATGCCCCAGCCACTTTCCAAGCCCTAATGAACCAAGTTTTTCAGCCTTAATTGAGAAAGTTTATCATAGTTTTCTTTGATAACATCCTCATATACAGCCCGAACTATGAACAACACCTAGACCACCTCCGTACCACCTTTGAGGTCTTGGCTTCTAGCAAGTTGTATGTTAAGCTATCAAAGTGTACTTTTGCTGAAAAAGAAGTGGAGTATCTAGGTCATAATATATCGGGAGAAGGGGTGAAGACTGATCCTAACAAGATTACAGCCATGGTGGAGTGGCCTAGGCCGCAAACGTTTAAAGAACTAAGGGGTTTCTGAGGGTTAACAAGGTACTATCGGAAGTACATACAAAATTATGGCCCCATCAGTAAATCCCTAACTGAACTCCTCAAGAAGGACAATTTCCAATGGAATCCAAGGGTGGAGTCAGCCTTCTTGACACTCAAGAAGGTCATGATAGAGGCATCGATGCTAGCTCTTCCAGACTCTTCTAAGACATTTGTGGTAGAAACAAATGCATGTGACAATGGGATAGGTGCGGTGTTAATGCAAGAAGGAACATAATTATTAAAGGCGCGCCTAGGCGCAAGGAGCCTTAAGGCGCCAGTTTGGAGCTCGCTGGGCTGGCGAGGCGGTTTCTGCAAGGCGCGCGCCTTGCAAGGTGAGGCGCTGAGGCGCGCCTCATGAAAATTGCGCCTGCAATCCTGCCGCATCACTTTTTTCTTTCCTCTCCAACATCCCCTCTTCTCAGTTTCAGCATAGTATACATCACTATTATTTACATTTCTTTAGTTTAAGTAAATGTCACATTTTCTTTTATTTATATTTTACCTTCCATTTACTTTAATACATAAATGTAAATAAGAAAGTACCCCCCATTTGGATTCAATTAAAAATATCTAAAAAATCAAAATCCATAACAATAAGGAATAGAATTTTGATTTTAGTACAAATTCAGGATTTAGCGATTTTACCACCCAAAATACATACCTACTATTTCTTGAAAAATTCATTAAAAATCATTTTAACAACAATGAATATTAACTATCAAAATACAGGAGTTAGTTTTTCAAAATGAAAACATTTTCTTATATGTCTCCTTTTAATGCCTAATCTTCCAGACTTAGAAAAATGCGCTAATCTTTCCAGACCTAGAAAAATAGCATTTTTCGAAATGAAGCATTTTCTTGATTGTGGACTTGTAGTGTTTATTGATTTGTGGAGAATACTAAAGCTTTCCAAAATGTTCCTCCATCAATTAAACAAGAGATTGGAGAGTACATGCAAAAGAAAAAAAATAAAAGGGAATCAGAGATGAGCAAATTATTGGCAAGTAAGATGATGATTTTCAATTTGGGTGAAGGGTATGATGATGATGATGATAAAAACTTCTTTATTGATTGTGAGGTTGTGTTTATATGTTTGTTTAGAACTTTGCACGATGGTTGGTACTTGTTTGAGTTTGGACTTTAAGTTTGAACTTTGATGATGTTTCTAGTTTAGAAATGGTTATGATGAATGAATTAATTAACTTTGATGTTGTTTAGTTAGAATTTGAAGATAATGAAACATTAATGATATGGATGTGTTATTATTGATAATTTGATAGTTTTTTATGATTTTACAGATTTTTAGTTTTTTTTCTAAAGGTGCGCCTCGCTTCGCAAAGGCGCGCCACGCCTCGTGCGCCTCGCGCCTCAGGCTCCAGGACCTTTGCGCCTCACTGCGCCTCGTTGCCTTCAGATCTATGAGAAGGAAGACCCTAATCCTATATCAGTCAAGCGTTGGCTCAGAAGACACTTAGACCTAAGTGTTATGACAAGGAGCTATTGAACGTGTTAGGAAGCTATTGAGAAATGGAGGCACTACTAGAAGCATGACCCTTCATTATCAAGACTGACTGCGAAAGCTTGAAATTTTTGGCCAACAAAGGTGCACACCCAGTTACAGAGGAAGGGCGTGTCCAAATTAATAGGGTTTGGATTATACTATTAGTATCACAGGGGAAGGAAAATGTGGTAGCTGACCCTTCTCAAGAAGAGAAAAAAAGGGAAGTGTAGGTCGATAACGGTTGTGGTGCCCAAGTGGGTTAAGGAGGTGGTAGGAAGCTATGACAAACCCCATGGGGTGCAAGACCTAATACTCACTTGCAGTTCAGCCACAGATAAAATAGGGTATACCCTTTCCAATGGCTGATAAGATTCAATGGCAGGTAGTCGTAGGAGAGGATGAGTCACTCAAAAGGCAGATCATAGCCTATTTACATGCTTCACCAATAGGCAGCCAATCCGGGAATTCAAACCACTTATCAAAAAGTGAGACAAATGTTCTATAGCCAGGACAAAAAAGAAGACAGTGGTAAGTTTTGTGCTGTCATGTGAGGTTTGTCAGGGATGCAAGCATGAGAATGTGGCTTATATGGGTTTGTTGCAACCCTTGGCAGTGCCAGATCAAACATGGGAAGGGATCTCTATGGACTTCATAGAAGGGCTACCCAAATCAGAGGGCAAGGATGTGGTTATAGTTGTGGTAGATAGACTGACTAAGTTCTCCTCCATTTCATCAGTCTAACCCATCCCTTCTCAGCACAAAAGGTAGCAAGAAAATTCGTGGATTCAGTAGTTAAAATACATGGGATTCCTAAGTCAATTGTCTCAGACAGAAACAAAATTTTCACAAGTATGCTTTGGCAAGAATTGTTCAAGAGCAAAGGGGTAGGGCTACATACGTCCACAGCCTACCACCCCAAATGATGGACAAACCGAGAAAGTTAACCAATGTTTGGAGGCTTATCTGAGATGCATGTATTTCAATAGGCCAAGGAGTTGGAATAGGAGGTTGTCGTTAGCTCAGTGGTGGTACAATTCCAACCATCACAGTGCCATCAACAGGAGCCCTTTTGAAGCAGTGTTTGGCTATAAGCCACCCCTCATACCAACCCTATCGAGCTCTACAACTACTATGGCTTCGATGGAGCAGTATGTCATGACCAAGGATCCATAGAGGGGCAATAGGGTAATAGGCCTATAATAGTTGTTAGAGGATATTTTAGCAATTAGTTAAAAGCACATGGGTGTGTTGTGCATGCTATTGGAGCCAAATATGCCTATATAAGGCTACTGTAAACGGTTGGGATTCTCATGCTTAAATTATATTGAATCTCTCATTTTCTCTCTCTAG